>NC_030441.2:1030000-1095000 GCF_001660625.3 Ictalurus punctatus
TCTACTCTGTCTCCAAAAAGTCCTCTACTGTGTCTCCAAAAAGTCCTCTACTGTGTCTCCAAAAAGTCCTCTACTGTGTCTCCAAAAAGTCCTCTACTGTCTCCAAAAAGTCCTCTACTCTGTCTCCAAAAAGTCCTCTACTGTGTCTCCAAAAAGTCCTCTACTGTCTCCAAAAAGTCCTCTACTCTGTCTCCAAAAAGTCCTCTACTGTCTCCAAAAAGTCCGCTACTCTGTCTCCAAAAAGTCCTCTACTCTGTCTCCAAAAAGTCCTCTACTCTGTCTCCAAAAAGTCCTCTACTCTGTCTCCAAAAAGTCCTCTACTGTGTCTCCAAAAAGTCCTCTACTCGGTCTCCAAAAAGTCCTCTACTGTCTCCAAAAAGTCCTCTACTGTCTCCAAAAAGTCCTCTACTGTCTCCAAAACGTCCTCTACTCTGTCTCCAAAAAGTCCTCTACTGTGTCTCCAAAACGTCCTCTACTCTGTCTCCAAAACGTCCTCTACTCTGTCTCCAAAAAGTCCTCTACTGTGTCTACACAAAGTCCTCTACTGTGTCTCCAAAAAGTCCTCTAATGTGTCTCCAAAAAGTCCTCTACTGTCTCCAAAAAGTCCTCTACTCTGTCTCCAAAAAGTCCTCTACTGTGTCTCCAAAAAGTCCTCTAATGTGTCTCCAAAAAGTCCTCTACTCTGTCTCCAAAAAGTCCTCTACTGTGTCTCCAAAAAGTCCTCTAATGTGTCTCCAAAAAGTCCTCTACTCTGTCTCCAAAAAGTCCTCTACTCTGTCTCCAAAAAGTCCTCTACTGTCTCCAAAAAGTCCTCTACTGTGTCTCCAAAACGTCCTCTACTGTGTCTCCAAAAAGTCCTCTACTGTGTCTCCAAAACGTCCTCTAGTCTGTCTCCAAAAAGTCCTCTACTGTGTCTCCAAAAAGTCCTCTACTGTGTCTCCAAAAAGTCCTCTAATGTGTCTCCAAAAAGTCCTCTAATGTGTCTCCAAAAAGTCCTCTACTGTGTCTCCAAAAAGTCCTCTACTGTCTCCAAAAAGTCCTCTACTCTGTCTCCAAAAAGTCCTCTACTCTGTCTCCAAAAAGTCCTCTACTGTCTCCAAAAAGTCCTCTACTGTCTCCAAAACGTCCTCTACTGTCTCCAAAAAGTCCTCTACTCTGTCTCCAAAAAGTCCTCTACTGTGTCTCCAAAAAGTCCTCTACTGTCTCCAAAAAGTCCTCTACTCTGTCTCCAAAAAGTCCTCTACTGTCTCCAAAAAGTCCTCTACTGTCTCCAAAACGTCCTCTACTGTCTCCAAAAAGTCCTCTACTCTGTCTCCAAAAAGTCCTCTACTGTGTCTCCAAAAAGTCCTCTAATGTGTCTCCAAAAAGTCCTCTACTGTCTCCAAAAAGTCCTCTACTCTGTCTCCAAAAAGTCCTCTACTGTGTCTCCAAAAAGTCCTCTACTGTGTCTCCAAAAAGTCCTCTACTCTGTCTCCAAAAAGTCCTCTACTCTGTCTCCAAAAAGTCCTCTACTCTGTCTCCAAAAAGTCCTCTACTGTCTCCAAAACGTCCTCTACTGTCTCCAAAAAGTCCTCTACTGTGTCTCCAAAAAGTCCTCTACTGTGTCTCCAAAAAGTCCTCTAATGTGTCTCCAAAAAGTCCTCTACTGTGTCTCCAAAAAGTCCTCTAATGTGTCTCCAAAAAGTCCTCTACTCTGTCTCCAAAAAGTCCTCTACTGTGTCTCCAAAAAGTCCTCTACTCTGTCTCCAAAAAGTCCTCTACTCTGTCTCCAAAAAGTCCTCTACTGTGTCTCCAAAAAGTCCTCTACTCTGTCTCCAAAAAGTCCTCTACTCTGTCTCCAAAAAGTCCTCTACTGTCTCCAAAAAGTCCTCTACTGTCTCCAAAAAGTCCTCTACTGTCTCCAAAACGTCCTCTACTCTGTCTCCAAAAAGTCCTCTACTGTGTCTCCAAAACGTCCTCTACTCTGTCTCCAAAACGTCCTCTACTCTGTCTCCAAAAAGTCCTCTACTGTGTCTACACAAAGTCCTCTACTGTGTCTCCAAAAAGTCCTCTAATGTGTCTCCAAAAAGTCCTCTACTGTCTCCAAAAAGTCCTCTACTCTGTCTCCAAAAAGTCCTCTACTGTGTCTCCAAAAAGTCCTCTAATGTGTCTCCAAAAAGTCCTCTACTCTGTCTCCAAAAAGTCCTCTACTGTGTCTCCAAAAAGTCCTCTACTGTGTCTCCAAAAAGTCCTCTAATGTGTCTCCAAAAAGTCCTCTACTCTGTCTCCAAAAAGTCCGCTACTCTGTCTCCAAAAAGTCCTCTACTGTGTCTCCAAAAAGTCCTCTACTGTCTCCAAAAAGTCCTCTACTCTGTCTCCAAAAAGTCCTCTACTGTGTCTCCAAAAAGTCCTCTAATGTGTCTCCAAAAAGTCCTCTACTCTGTCTCCAAAAAGTCCTCTACTGTGTCTCCAAAAAGTCCTCTACTGTGTCTCCAAAAAGTCCTCTAATGTGTCTCCAAAAAGTCCTCTACTGTCTCCAAAAAGTCCTCTACTCTGTCTCCAAAAAGTCCTCTACTGTGTCTCCAAAAAGTCCTCTAATGTGTCTCCAAAAAGTCCTCTACTCTGTCTCCAAAAAGTCCTCTACTGTGTCTCCAAAAAGTCCTCTACTGTGTCTCCAAAAAGTCCTCTAATGTGTCTCCAAAAAGTCCTCTACTCTGTCTCCAAAAAGTCCTCTACTCTGTCTCCAAAAAGTCCTCTACTGTGTCTCCAAAAAGTCCTCTACTGTCTCCAAAAAGTCCTCTACTGTGTCTCCAAAACGTCCTCTACTGTGTCTCCAAAAAGTCCTCTACTGTGTCTCCAAAACGTCCTCTAGTCTGTCTCCAAAAAGTCCTCTACTGTGTCTCCAAAAAGTCCTCTACTGTGTCTCCAAAAAGTCCTCTAATGTGTCTCCAAAAAGTCCTCTAATGTGTCTCCAAAAAGTCCTCTACTGTGTCTCCAAAAAGTCCTCTACTGTCTCCAAAAAGTCCTCTACTCTGTCTCCAAAAAGTCCTCTACTCTGTCTCCAAAAAGTCCTCTACTGTCTCCAAAAAGTCCTCTACTGTCTCCAAAACGTCCTCTACTGTCTCCAAAAAGTCCTCTACTCTGTCTCCAAAAAGTCCTCTACTGTGTCTCCAAAAAGTCCTCTACTGTCTCCAAAAAGTCCTCTACTCTGTCTCCAAAAAGTCCTCTACTGTCTCCAAAAAGTCCTCTACTGTCTCCAAAACGTCCTCTACTGTCTCCAAAAAGTCCTCTACTCTGTCTCCAAAAAGTCCTCTACTGTGTCTCCAAAAAGTCCTCTAATGTGTCTCCAAAAAGTCCTCTACTGTCTCCAAAAAGTCCTCTACTCTGTCTCCAAAAAGTCCTCTACTGTGTCTCCAAAAAGTCCTCTAATGTGTCTCCAAAAAGTCCTCTACTCTGTCTCCAAAAAGTCCTCTACTCTGTCTCCAAAAAGTCCTCTACTGTGTCTCCAAAAAGTCCTCTACTCTGTCTCCAAAACGTCCTCTACTGTCTCCAAAACGTCCTCTACTCTGTCTCCAAAAAGTCCTCTACTGTGTCTCCAAAAAGTCCTCTAATGTGTCTCCAAAAAGTCCTCTAATGTGTCTCCAAAAAGTCCTCTACTGTCTCCAAAAAGTCCTCTACTCTGTCTCCAAAAAGTCCTCTACTGTGTCTCCAAAAAGTCCTCTAATGTGTCTCCAAAAAGTCCTCTACTCTGTCTCCAAAAAGTCCTCTACTCTGTCTCCAAAAAGTCCTCTACTGTGTCTCCAAAAAGTCCTCTACTCTGTCTCCAAAACGTCCTCTACTGTCTCCAAAACGTCCTCTACTCTGTCTCCAAAAAGTCCTCTACTGTGTCTCCAAAAAGTCCTCTAATGTGTCTCCAAAAAGTCCTCTAATGTGTCTCCAAAAAGTCCTCTACTGTCTCCAAAAAGTCCTCTACTCTGTCTCCAAAAAGTCCTCTACTGTGTCTCCAAAAAGTCCTCTAATGTGTCTCCAAAAAGTCCTCTACTCTGTCTCCAAAAAGTCCTCTACTCTGTCTCCAAAAAGTCCTCTACTGTGTCTCCAAAAAGTCCTCTACTCTGTCTCCAAAAAGTCCTCTACTCTGTCTCCAAAAAGTCCTCTACTCTGTCTCCAAAAAGTCCTCTACTGTCTCCAAAACGTCCTCTACTGTCTCCAAAAAGTCCTCTACTGTGTCTCCAAAAAGTCCTCTACTGTGTCTCCAAAAAGTCCTCTAATGTGTCTCCAAAAAGTCCTCTACTGTGTCTCCAAAAAGTCCTCTAATGTGTCTCCAAAAAGTCCTCTACTCTGTCTCCAAAAAGTCCTCTACTCTGTCTCCAAAAAGTCCTCTACTGTGTCTCCAAAAAGTCCTCTACTCTGTCTCCAAAAAGTCCTCTACTCTGTCTCCAAAAAGTCCTCTACTCTGTCTCCAAAAAGTCCTCTACTGTCTCCAAAAAGTCCTCTACTCTGTCTCCAAAAAGTCCTCTACTGTGTCTCCAAAAAGTCCTCTAATGTGTCTCCAAAAAGTCCTCTACTGTCTCCAAAAAGTCCTCTACTCTGTCTCCAAAAAGTCCTCTACTGTGTCTCCAAAAAGTCCTCTAATGTGTCTCCAAAAAGTCCTCTACTCTGTCTCCAAAAAGTCCTCTACTCTGTCTCCAAAAAGTCCTCTACTGTCTCCAAAAAGTCCTCTACTGTGTCTCCAAAAAGTCCTCTACTGTGTCTCCAAAAAGTCCTCTACTGTGTCTCCAAAACGTCCTCTAGTCTGTCTCCAAAAAGTCCTCTACTGTGTCTCCAAAAAGTCCTCTACTGTGTCTCCAAAAAGTCCTCTAATGTGTCTCCAAAAAGTCCTCTACTGTGTCTCCAAAAAGTCCTCTACTGTCTCCAAAAAGTCCTCTACTCTGTCTCCAAAAAGTCCTCTACTCTGTCTCCAAAAAGTCCTCTACTGTGTCTCCAAAAAGTCCTCTACTCTGTCTCCAAAAAGTCCTCTACTCTGTCTCCAAAAAGTCCACTACTCTGTCTCCAAAAAGTCCTCTACTGTGTCTCCAAAACGTCCTCTACTCTGTCTCCAAAACGTCCTCTACTGTCTCCAAAAAGTCCTCTACTGTGTCTCCAAAAAGTCCTCTACTGTGTCTCCAAAACGTCCTCTAGTCTGTCTCCAAAAAGTCCTCTACTGTGTCTCCAAAAAGTCCTCTACTGTGTCTCCAAAAAGTCCTCTAATGTGTCTCCAAAAAGTCCTCTAATGTGTCTCCAAAAAGTCCTCTACTGTGTCTCCAAAAAGTCCTCTACTGTCTCCAAAAAGTCCTCTACTCTGTCTCCAAAAAGTCCTCTACTCTGTCTCCAAAAAGTCCTCTACTGTCTCCAAAAAGTCCTCTACTGTCTCCAAAAAGTCCTCTACTGTCTCCAAAACGTCCTCTACTGTCTCCAAAAAGTCCTCTACTCTGTCTCCAAAAAGTCCTCTACTGTGTCTCCAAAAAGTCCTCTACTGTCTCCAAAAAGTCCTCTACTCTGTCTCCAAAAAGTCCTCTACTCTGTCTCCAAAAAGTCCTCTACTGTCTCCAAAAAGTCCTCTACTGTCTCCAAAACGTCCTCTACTGTCTCCAAAAAGTCCTCTACTCTGTCTCCAAAAAGTCCTCTACTGTGTCTCCAAAAAGTCCTCTAATGTGTCTCCAAAAAGTCCTCTACTGTCTCCAAAAAGTCCTCTACTCTGTCTCCAAAAAGTCCTCTACTGTGTCTCCAAAAAGTCCTCTAATGTGTCTCCAAAAAGTCCTCTACTCTGTCTCCAAAAAGTCCTCTACTCTGTCTCCAAAAAGTCCTCTACTGTGTCTCCAAAAAGTCCTCTACTCTGTCTCCAAAAAGTCCTCTACTCTGTCTCCAAAACGTCCTCTACTGTCTCCAAAACGTCCTCTACTCTGTCTCCAAAAAGTCCTCTACTGTGTCTCCAAAAAGTCCTCTAATGTGTCTCCAAAAAGTCCTCTAATGTGTCTCCAAAAAGTCCTCTACTGTCTCCAAAAAGTCCTCTACTCTGTCTCCAAAAAGTCCTCTACTGTGTCTCCAAAAAGTCCTCTAATGTGTCTCCAAAAAGTCCTCTACTCTGTCTCCAAAAAGTCCTCTACTGTGTCTCCAAAAAGTCCTCTAATGTGTCTCCAAAAAGTCCTCTACTCTGTCTCCAAAAAGTCCTCTACTCTGTCTCCAAAAAGTCCTCTACTGTGTCTCCAAAAAGTCCTCTACTCTGTCTCCAAAAAGTCCTCTACTCTGTCTCCAAAAAGTCCTCTACTCTGTCTCCAAAAAGTCCTCTACTGTCTCCAAAACGTCCTCTACTCTGTCTCCAAAAAGTCCTCTACTCTGTCTCCAAAAAGTCCTCTACTGTCTCCAAAACGTCCTCTACTCTGTCTCCAAAAAGTCCTCTACTGTGTCTCCAAAAAGTCCTCTAATGTGTCTCCAAAAAGTCCTCTACTGTCTCCAAAAAGTCCTCTACTCTGTCTCCAAAAAGTCCTCTACTGTGTCTCCAAAAAGTCCTCTACTGTGTCTCCAAAAAGTCCTCTACTGTCTCCAAAAAGTCCTCTACTCTGTCTCCAAAAAGTCCTCTACTGTGTCTCCAAAAAGTCCTCTACTGTCTCCAAAACGTCCTCTACTGTGTCTCCAAAAAGTCCTCTACTGTCTCCAAAACGTCCTCTACTCTGTCTCCAAAAAGTCCTCTACTGTCTCCAAAACGTCCTCTACTCTGTCTCCAAAAAGTCCTCTACTCTGTCTCCAAAAAGTCCTCTACTGTCTCCAAAACGTCCTCTACTCTGTCTCCAAAAAGTCCTCTACTGTGTCTCCAAAAAGTCCTCTAATGTGTCTCCAAAAAGTCCTCTACTGTCTCCAAAAAGTCCTCTACTCTGTCTCCAAAAAGTCCTCTACTGTGTCTCCAAAAAGTCCTCTAATGTGTCTCCAAAAAGTCCTCTACTCTGTCTCCAAAAAGTCCTCTACTGTCTCCAAAAAGTCCTCTACTGTGTCTCCAAAAAGTCCTCTACTCTGTCTCCAAAAAGTCCTCTACTGTCTCCAAAAAGTCCTCTACTGTGTCTCCAAAAAGTCCTCTACTGTGTCTCCAAAAAGTCCTCTAATGTGTCTCCAAAAAGTCCTCTACTGTGTCTCCAAAAAGTCCTCTACTGTCTCCAAAAAGTCCTCTACTCTGTCTCCAAAAAGTCCTCTACTCTGTCTCCAAAAAGTCCACTACTCTGTCTCCAAAAAGTCCTCTACTGTGTCTCCAAAACGTCCTCTACTCTGTCTCCAAAACGTCCTCTACTGTCTCCAAAAAGTCCTCTACTGTGTCTCCAAAAAGTCCTCTACTCTGTCTCCAAAAAGTCCTCTACTCTGTCTCCAAAAAGTCCACTACTCTGTCTCCAAAAAGTCCTCTACTGTGTCTCCAAAACGTCCTCTACTCTGTCTCCAAAACGTCCTCTACTGTCTCCAAAAAGTCCTCTACTGTGTCTCCAAAAAGTCCTCTACTGTCTCCAAAAAGTCCTCTACTGTGTCTCCAAAAAGTCCTCTACTGTGTCTCCAAAAAGTCCTCTACTCTGTCTCCAAAAAGTCCTCTACTCTGTCTCCAAAAAGTCCTCTACTCTGTCTCCAAAAAGTCCTCTACTGTGTCTCCAAAAAGTCCTCTACTCTGTCTCCAAAAAGTCCTCTACTCTGTCTCCAAAAAGTCCACTACTCTGTCTCCAAAAAGTCCTCTACTGTGTCTCCAAAAAGTCCTCTACTGTGTCTCCAAAAAGTCCTCTACTGTGTCTCTGAGAACGTGTGCTATGTTGTCTCTGAGAACATTTTCCCTTCCTTTCCTTATTTAACCTCTTCGTATTTTCTGCCAGATGTTCACCGCGACATCATTCACAGCATCATTTTCCATAAATAGCGCTGCGTATCCTGAGAATGTCTTCAGGCCTGATATTTGATATCTGTTACCACATCTGAGTTGGTAATGCAGTTTAAATCGCCGGTTTAGCCCACAAGTCAGAAATGATCTCTGTATTAGTCATCGAACTGGAAATGTTTTAGCTCCATATGACAGAAGCTGCTGATGTGAGAGATAGATGCATACAGAGAGAGAGAGAGAGAGAGAGAGAGAGAGAGAGAGAGAGAGAGAGAGAGAGAGAGAGAGCGAGAGAGAGAGAGAGAGTGAGAGAGAGAGAGAGAGAGAGAGAGAAACAGAGAGAGAGAGAGAGAGAGAGAGCGAGAGAGAGAGAGAGAGGGGGCGAGAGAGAGACAGAGAGAGAGAGAGAGAGAGAGGGGGAGAGAGAGAGAAAGAGAGAGAGAGAGAGAGAGACAGAGAGAGAGAGAGAGAGAGAGCGAGAGAGAGAGAGAGAGGGGGAGAGAGAGAGAGAGAGAGAGAGAGCGAGAGAGACAGAGAGGGAAGAAATGAGAGAAAGTGCAGCTAGGGAGTGATTTTCTAAACGTAAATAAGGCCAAGTTACAACCTGCTCTTTTCGTTTTTCTTCCTTTTTTTTTTTTTTGCAGATGTGTATAAAATAATTTCCTGAATCACTACATGCCTCATAACTGTTAATGAGACAGAGTTTATTTAGTGAAGAGTTCAACAAAAGAGAGAGAGAGAGAGAGAGAGAGAGAGAGAGAGAGAGAGAGAGAGAGAGAGCGAGAGAGAGAGAGCGAGAGAGAGAGATAAAGAGATCAAGACCCAGACAAAACAGAGACAGGATGAGAAAAGTGGGGTGAACCAATTACGCTAGCTTTTCCGATTCTCGCGTTTCCATGGGAACCTCCCACTGGAACTCGGCAGGGAAAGCACGGTGTCAGTCCCTTAGGATGTGATGATTTTATTAAATCCGAGCGGAACCTGCGCGTCGCACCCCGTCCTGCCGAGACAATTAACGCGTGCGTCCTGAAAACGTATTATTAACGTCTTTAACTACAAAAGCAGGCGATTTACTTGCACAAAATGGCTGCCAGGAGCGACGCCTGCATCACCTGTCCAATCGATATCTGTTTTATAAAGCTACATAGCGGCTGTTCGCCAATCGAGTCCCGGTCCGGGTTCGCACTCAGACTCGACAGAAATGTTTCAAGAGACGAAAAAAAAGAATAATAATAACAATCTCGATTATTATTATTATTAGTATTATTATTATTATTAATGCAAGATGCGAAGAAGGGGGCGGGGCTTTGATGCGTATCAGGTAATCTATGAGGGTTCAGAAACCTTTATGCAACTGTCAATCATTCCGGAATCCTTCTGCGTGTTGATTGGCTCGTTGAGTATTCCGGTACTGAGCTCGTACGCAACATCGCATGTTTCAGTGTACAGCGAAGCTGCATGTAAGGAAGGGACTGCAGTGTTTAAGGTACTGCATCGGCGCTACAGCCTCCATCCCTTATTTATTTATTTATTTATTTATTTATTTATTTATTAAAGAAGAAGAGCTTTCTGCTGCATTACGACTGCAGTAACAGGAAGAACAGCACCGAGATGTTCCTAAATAATGTATAAAAAATGTCTGCACTGTGTTTATCGAGAACAAACGCAGCACGGCTTTATTTATCACACTGTTATCTCGCAGTCTTACAGGCTGTACGCACACACACACACACACACACACACACACACACGTTAAAGTAAAGCCGTTCCAAAATGGTCGTTTCTGTTGATTTGGACGTATGATTCGAACCACGATCTCGCTGTAACTTCATGGCAGAGGCAGCCAAATCTCCTGACACTTGTGTAGAGGAGAAGCAAGTCTGTCCACCATGGTCAGGATGATGTTCTTCTTTCACAAACTCCAGGTGTTTTACGTTCCGTGGAGCTCCGGTTCTTCGTGTATGGACTTCTGAAGGTCTCGTCTCGTTTGGAGATAACGAACGGCTCGATGAGTAGGAAGCCGTCCGTGCCCGAGAAGGCCGGGACTCTTCACTCGCTGCATGTTTCGTTCCGTACACGTACGTGCCTCGGCTCCGAGGCGTGCGCTCTCGTGTACACCACTTCCCACCTCGTTCTCTCTCTCTCTCTCTGTTTTCCGAAATCGGACGGGATTTACAAAAAAAGAGGAACTAGGTTTAGAAAGTACGCCGTGACGAGAAAGCGAAAGCAGTCAGGTCACATATCTGAGGAACGGATTTCTAGAGGTGCCGATCGGTTCTGCCACATTCGATCCGAGCGCCTCGTCCCGTTTTATTGGACTCGTCAGTCCCGAGGGTGCCAATATTTCCCGAGCTGGCTGCGTTCTTCTTATTCGGCAGCTACGGAGTTCGGCTGCTGCTCACATGCTGCATTGCACCAGCAATATTTAAATATTACTGGCAGAGGATACTGGGGTTGGTAATCTACATGAAACACACACACACACACACACACACACACACACACACACACACCTCCAATTATCTTTTTCCTCAGAGGACAGTTGAACAAAAGAACCCCTGAAACTCACTGACCCCTGTGTGCTGCTCTCGGGAGAAAACCGATGGATGAGGCACACACACACACACACACACACACACACACACACACACACACACACACACTTTGTCTAATTACATTTGCAAGCTTTGTATCCGGATAATCTAAAAACCAACATCGTTTCCAGCTAATTATGGATGACTTTTTAAACTCAAGGCCCGTATTAAACACAGACGAGAGCTACTCAGTTCGTGTGCAGTTGTTTTCATGCAGAACGTCCTCCTGTCACACTGCAGGCGGAGTTATAAAATCAAATAAAATAATAAAAAGCAATAATTGTGCCCTTTCGCTTTGTGAAAAGACCAAAATTTCAGTTAATAAACGATTACCGGTGCGCCCGCTGAGACCTCGTGCCTGTATAACCACTCTCAGACTGCAAATGAGCACCTGCGAGTTGATTCACGAGTCACGATTCGTGATGATTCGCTCCGCCTTTCGGATTTCCATCGAGATTCCGCGATATAAAATCCAGCGTGAAATAAATTCAGGGCGTGGCGCTCGGTCGACAGAACACCCGGGTGAGATCGTTCCACGGGGCTTTGGAGCATGTTTTCTGCCCCGACTCGATAGGAAAGAGGATCGTTTCTCCTCCGCACCGGGCGTGAATCATATCGGAAAGTGTTTCCCAGTCGCACTACGATTAGATATAGTGCGAACTGTGATGTGATGTAGCGGATAATCGGGGACGGGGGATGGGGGGTTTGGTGCGACTCTCTGATTGGATGATTAATTATTAATAGGTGTAGATAGAAAAGAACCCCCCTCCCCCCACACGAACCCCCACGTGTAGACCTTGAGGTATTTCTTTTTAACGTGCTGTTTGTAAGGAATAAAAACCAACCAGAGGTTCCTGCAACTTTTTTTTTTATCCATTTATAGCTACATTTAATGTTGTTCCCAGTCACTGGCCTCTCGTGTTCCTCTTTCTAAAAACTCTGACACTGGAGACTCCTTCCGTAAACGTTGCGTGAACGTTTCCTCAGCGTGACAACGATTCCGCCAGGTTGTTCATGTAAAAGTCCGTTTGCGTGGAACAAGTCCTAATAAAAGCGAGACCGCTTTTCTCAGATATTGTGATATATTATTATTATTACTATTATTATTATTATTATTATTATTTAAATCACTACAAACTGACTAGAAGCAGTTCTCAATCTGTGATCATTTGCACTAGTTAATATATTACTGCTCATGATGATATAAAATGATACCCCTGGTGGAATTCTCCATCAGTCAGATTCAGCGTAAAAAAAACAAACTTCCGAATCTCGTACAAACTCCGCCCTCTTCCGGACGCCACCCTTTTTTTTTCTCTTCCTTTTATTTATCGTTGTTGTTTTTTTTGAAGAGGGAACAGTGCACATGAAGTAAACGCACACGGCTAAAAACACACCGACAAACCGTGTTTACTGCGAGCGAGCTGCTACTGTAGCGCAAGACCTTGTCCCTGTGGGCGGGGCATGTACACGTTCTAGAGAGCGTTCAATCAGACGTAGTACAGGGAGGAGTAACCGGGAAATCGGAACGGTTTTCCCCCCCAGATGTTAAAAAAAAGAAGTATTCATACGTTATATACGATACGATGGGAGAACTTTAAATATTTCACACTGAACGTGAACGTTTCCGTTTTTATTCTGCTGATGCTAACAAACTCTCCGGAAGCTGTTTTGAGTAAAGCGGACCGAAAAAAAAGAAAAGAAAGAAAGACAATATATATATGTGTGTGTGTGTGTGCTTTTATTTTTCTGCTTTGTGCCGGATTCTGTGGATTCTTCTATATATATAAACATTTTTCATAGTCGGTTAGACGGTATAAAAACCATAACATTAGAGACAAAGGACAGGACCGGCCGAGTTATTCGGCTTCGCATTACGCAGCCGCTTGATAAACGACTTCTGTCCAAAATGTCCTACTGCTCTGTGATTTTCACTACTGCTACACTCATTTCCACAGACTAAAGTGCACTGCAACCGCTTCCTTTATATAACACACACGCACGCACACACACACACACACACACGCACTAGTCACTGAGGGACTGCAAGACGCTGATACTCTCAGACGCGATACTTTGTACACGATGACAAGGCTAAATGTGACATTCTGTCAGCTCTCTTGAACGTGTGTGTGTGTGTGTGTGTGTGCGTGTGTGTGGATCAACAAGAGTACACCTACCTTCTGGGTCACTGAGCTGGAAGTAAGTTTGTGTGTGTGTGTGTGTGTGTGTGTGTGTGTGTGTGTCAGGTAAGAAACTGAGAAATTTTGAACAATATTGGAGAGTTAATTAAATGGGTAAATGTCAGCCAGTATTAGAGGCAAGCTGCTTCCCTGTTGTCACACACACACACACACACCCCCACACACACGCACACGCACACACACACGCACACGCACACAGAGATGAGCTGCGGGAGTTTTATTAAAAAAGAGTTGACAAGCGCACACACAAAGAGGAGACAGTAAATCCTCCGTGTTTTTAATAAGCCTCACACGACTTCCTGTCGCAGAGGGAAAGTTCCGCGTGTTCAGAACCGGGTCACGCACCCGCCGGCGTCGCTTTCCACGGTGCTAGGAGTCTAGCGTGTCGCCGATATATATATATATATAGTATAGAAGAGTAATCATGTCGTGAATCGAAACAAAATGGCTTCCGGACTCCTCATTCAGCAGCGCATGAACTAGCACCTGATCCAGCACACCTTAATATTTAGCTTTAAAAATATTATTTTTTTAAAATAACGAGCTCTGAAATAAATTAACGACGGTTTAAAACATAATCTGACCGAGTGCTCATCTACTGACTCGCTTTTAGCTAATTCATTAAAAACAAATAAATATATATATGTTGATGGTTTGTAATCCCTGCTGAAAAACACAATAGAAACCATTAAAGAAATTCTAATGGTTTTAATGGGAATGGTATTGGTTTCAGTGGAAACTATAATCGTCCTTGTGGGTCTCTACAGGCGATGTGTTGGGTTCTATTGGTGGCACGTATGTAGACATACAGTACGTCTAGTGGAAACCAATACAAACCATTCAATCCTAATAGGATATGGCCCAAAACTACATTCCAGTTCGTTTCCTTACTATTAATATAGTATTAAACCTCGAGCAGGTCGAGGGTTTCCCGAGGCTGAAGACGGATCTGAACACAGAGCACGGAGAGTTTCCCGATGTTCCAGCGACGCTCGGCAAGCGTCCTGCACTGACGCGTTTGAACGTAGAACGATACCACGATAAACATATCGTCGTCTCGGAACGCCTGACTGATCCGTCCTAAAAAAAGCGGCGTTTTAACGAAACTGGCCTTTATGGATCGCAATCGTCCGGCACGCTTCTCTGAGGTCGCTCGTGATTGATCCGTCAGCACTTCTCTCTCTTTCGCCCTGAAATAAACGTCAGCGTGTGCCTTAACGTCATTTCAGCATGAATAATTATCGTGTACGTTGCCATATGGAGAGAGAGCGCGAGAGGTAGAAAGAGAGCGAGAGATGGAGAGAGAGTGTGTTTAATAAGGAGAAGTGGCACTCTACAGTATGTACCTTGCCGAAGGAGCTGATGAATGACTGAAGCGCTGAAACTCAATCAAACCGGTCGACTCACAAGGACATCGCTGTAGAAAAGCCAACGCCCGCTTCCTGTCTCTGGGCATCCCTGCGCTCTGAGGGTTTGAAAACAACTGACGTTTCACAGACGGCACGAGAACCCGGCCCAAGAACTCTCGTGATCCTCCCGTGACGCGTTTAGCACGATATCTCACGCCGTCCGTCCCTGCGCACCGTACGTTTACAAAAGCAAGCTGAAACGGGTTCGTTTCATCACCCTGCACCTTCGAACGGTTCCCGGTTCTCGCGTAAGCACGGTCGAGGTGCAGAGAGGCCGAGCGTGATGACATTTTCAGTTTAATCAGGACCGTCGGGAAGACGAGCTGTAGTCGCTTGAGATAAAAACCCCCCTCAAAGGGCGCACGGGAGGCCGAACTGCGCGGTATTTTTGGGCCTAATTTGCTCGAGACGTCTCCAAAGTGGGATGGTGCAGAGTCGGAGATGTCGAGCTTTTTACCTTAAATGCTTCCGAAAGGTATTTTCAGAAGAGAAAATGCTGCTCCTGTTTCTCCTCGTCGATGTATACTCGGGTGGCTGTCGGATATATCCGTAACACGTCCTTACGCCAGATGTGTACGGAATTTTTTAAATGAAGGTTCCTGAAAGATCTCCATCGTGGAGGGATGAGTCTCCATCCAACTCGAAAGTTTCTTCCCACACACTTCAGAACACTTTGTCATTTTTACGCATAATTAAGCACGAGTGAGTGTGCCGTCGTGAAATAAACTCATATTTACGGACTGTCGAATATTTTGTTCCGTTTTTGCTCCGTCGGTGAAAATGCGTCCCAAATAATCCACAGCTGTATAGAGCGCTGTGTGCTGCGCTTGTCCGATCAAATTAGTGGAGCAGACCTAACTGCTGTGAGGACTCCAGACTCGCCTCGAGTCGTCCCGTCTCTTTCGGTTTCGATCTGAAGCGCTAATACCAGAAGAACCCTTTCACTAAGTTCTAACGTCTTTGTTCACTCTTGAGCCCTATTCAGACCGGATTAGTTTCACGTGTAGCGCACAGGCGTGTGACGCGACGTACTTGTCATTTGTAGATCTGTCGTGTCTTCTGAATCAAAAGAGCGGTAGAAATAACCCCGGGTACCGGAACCGCTGTGAGGTTTGCGTCATGTCTTGTTTTTTCGTGTCAGGGTTATGTGTTAAGTGGGGAGTATGTGGCCACGCCCACCGCAATAAGGATGAAACGTTACAGATGGGGTTTTTAGCATGGTGGACATTCGTACAAGTTGTACAGTACGCATAAATCACTTTGTGCAAAGAGATTAGAATTATACAGTATACATATATATACGTATATAAAGTATCTCTGGGAAAAAAAATAAGGCCAGATTCAAGTCACGAAGTCTTTCCTTCAAGACTTTCGGAAAGATCTCGTGGGAAACGTTAGGCTGACAGTCTGAACAGTGAAGGTGATGTGTGTTTCTCCTGCACCGCTACTCCAGAGCTGGACCAGGAACCTACCTGCCATTGGACACATCGGTACCTCTCGAGATGCCTCAGAAAACTCGTACCGTTCGGTGAATTATCGACTCTGATTCGCCCCCTAGGCGTGAGTGTGTGTGTGTGTGTGTGTGAGTGAGTGTGTGAGTGAGTGTGGTGCCATGCAGCGTGTATTCCTACCTCGTTCCCCGCGGTTCCCCCGTGACCCCTGATCAGAATAACATCAACGGATGATTTGGATGAATGAATAATTGATGACCGCGACTAGACTCAGGAGGTGAGAGACACCCGCTGAGAATGTGTATTATTTCTTCACCTAGCCAGAGTTCGCCGGTAGCGAGCTTTATGTTTACGCTCTACTTGTATTGTATGGTAGGAAGTTGTAGTAGTTCCTCCTCTTGATATTTGGTTTCGTTTTCCGTCAGAATTCGTGAACTACGTCCGGATCGCCGACATTTCATTTCGTCTTCTGTTTATCGGCGCAGTGACGTACGCTGGGATTCTGTCACGTTGCATCATCAGAGCACTTTGAGTAGGTGAGCAGGTGAGCTTCTCTGCTAGCCAAGGGAAGTATGTGGACCAGTTGGCATCTCCATCCTTGTAGAGGAACCTCGTTTGCGTTGACCTTGTTCATTCAGTCCCTACAGCTCATGACCGTAGGTGAGGACAGGGATGGAGACAGAGAGCTTCGTCCTGAAAATGAGTTCCTGCAAGTCATGTTTTTAGCGATGTATATTTAAAAAAAGAAGATATTTTCCAATGGTGGTATCGGTGTCAGAAAAGAAAAAGCGAACAGGATTTGCGGCTGTGCTTTCTTCACTGAATTGCCGCTGGCTCGCTCAGGTAGGCCATGTCTGAAACGACTCTTACGTCGAACACGGTATCGTTTGCTGTAAGTGCACTTTAACGACACATCATTCAAGTGGTTGCTTTGAAAACGTCTCACGCGAGGTAGTAAATGCAGCACTTTTATTACAAAAGAACCCAGAAGTGCTTTCTGTTTCACAGCAGCAGCAGCAGCAGCAGGAGCGGTGGCATTTTGGTGTTAAACTGACGGCTTCTCAGCTACTTTATCCTCCATTCAGGAACTCGGGTTCCTCGACAGCTTGTGGCAGTTGCAGTGCTTGGATTGCGCAGCCTCCTCTGGGAGATCCACTTTCCTGTAGAGCTGAGTTTGTAAGCTTAATCTGCTACTCTAACGAATCGATCCCTAGAGAAGCCCTCGCTCGATAAGATCAGGGATGAAACCCATCTCTGGAGTTTGGCAGATCTCCAGGAGAATGTTTGGAAACCACGGAGAAAATGAGCGGTCAGATCGACTCGTTTTCATTCGCATTCATGTTCTCCTGCTGTGGATCTGAACACGAGTTACGGCCGTGAATCTTGCAATACGGTACAATACAATGCCAAAGTGATTCAGTTCGGTTGACTCCCGAGTCGATTCGATTCAGGTTCGATCCGACATGATTCGGTTCAGTAGAATTTAACACGCGGCGATATGGACGATTGAAGATGGCATCCGGAATTCGACGATTGAATCCTTCTAGCTATGACGTTACAGTACGTAAGTCTGGCCACGCCCCCTTCTTTTCCTTCCTCAGCTCCAACAGAAAAAAATGATTCATTTACGTGTTCCATTCAAAGTGAATATTTTCCACCCCTTCAGATTGGACCGCAGACTTCGTCACTTCCGAATTGACCGCTCGGAGATTCTCCTACGTCCCGTGAGACTACTCAAAGGCTTTTCCGCTCGCGATTGATTGTGTTCTGCTCTGGCTCCTACCACTCGTTATCACCTGCGTATGTCCCACTGTTTACGGTGTTAATTTATTTAATCTGCGTGCTGATTTGTCCGTTGAAGTTGCCAAGTGTTTCGACTCCTTCACAGTTCCTGGCACTGCCCTAATAAAACGTACACACAAACACACTCTTCACCTACTAATCATTACAGACACACACACACACACACACACACACACACGCACGCACAAAGTAAAAGCCGAGGTGTGCGCGGTTATTGATCCGAGAAACGTCCAGAGAAAACGGATGATCGATCTGAACAAGGCAGAGAGAAAGAAAGGGAAGGAGTGAGCTGGAAGAAAAACAGAAGGGTTTATTTAGTTATTGATTTAATTATTTCTCGCTTGGCACATGGAAGAAATATCTTTTCTCGAAAAAACGGTATAAAACAAAACACCACTAATCGTGAATAACTGACATTTTTGGTACGACGGATTTCCAAATCAAGCCGATCACGAGTCCATTTTTGTTCTGCTGTGCTCGCAATAAACATTAAAATCCTTTCTTTTTTTATGGAAAAGCCGCCATTTGAGGCGATGTTTACTCTGATGATATCATTTTACCAGATTGACAGGTGCTTTGAACTCTCTGTCTAAAGCCCCGCCCCCTCTTCCCTCCATCTCACACCCTCTCCGGGCTGTGATTTGATGGAAATGTTAGTTTTTTTCCACGGCTCTCGGTTCTGGGCGATTAAATCGCGTACTGTTGGCTTATCGATATCTGGATATATATATATATATATATATATATATATATATATATATATATATATATATATATATGGCTTGTAAAATGGTTATATATTGTCAGAGAGATGGAAAATAGGAGAAGAGGGATGAGAGGAACGAGTGAAGGCAGTGGGTTGTAGCGTAAGATGTAATGCAAGCTAACGTTTAAAGTCGGTTAACCTCATTAGCCTTTCGAGATGAGTTTTAATATATAGACATTTACTGTGTATGTCCTCGGTAAGTCCTGCCCCAACCATGCTGACTCAGACAATCAAGCGTGTCCGTTTTACAGGACAGATAAGGGGTCTCGGACAGTTTGTTGCCTGGCAACCAGGTGCTCCCTCAACAACAGCTGAGACCGCTGTGTGCTAGAGCTTTAACTCGGGGATCCCACCCTCGAGCATCTCTCTCTCACACACACAAACACACACACACACACACACACACAGCAGTGGTGATGAATCACTCAGGATTGTCTTTTGTCCTCATCATTAAATTTCAATTAATTCTAACGGATGATGTACGTAATCCACACTGTTCATTTATACGTATCTCTGTAACCATACTGTGTAACACACACATACACACACAAACACACACACACACACACACACACACACACACGTCCACTTTTACGCTCTGTTTCTGTATCAGTTTCAATGAATTGATTTTTTTAATCCATGTTTGTACAGGAGTGAGTCAAATGAAAAGCTTCACATTATAGAAACTGATTCACTGAGTCGTTTCTTCACAGATTCATTCTGATTCAAACGATTCGGATTCTCACCGTGACAATGAATCGTTCTGTTACCTTTGTCTTTCATAAAAATTTTTTATGTGAAATATCTGGTTGATGTCACGTCACCTACGCACACACACACACACACACACACACAGACACACACACATCTCCCAGCAGTTCTGACTTCACATGACCCTGAAAGTCTACTCAATCCTCCACTCCCCAAACGTATGTGTGTGTGTGTGTGTGTGTGTGTGTGTGTGTGTGTGTGTTAGCGTGTGAGTAAAAGCTTGTGTAAGAAGACAGTGACACGAGACTTCTCGAGCGGGGCAACCCGAGGTGATGTTACCGTAGCAACCAGTCCTTTCCCGCTGACAAAAGAAGTTCAACTCTGTGTGTGTGTGTGTGTGTGTGTGTGTGTGTGAGCGAGAGAGAGAGAAAGAGAGAGAGAGGTTGGTTAAGTGGACCATCTAGGTTTTTTTTCTTGCAGTGTGATAATCATCACACACACACACACACACACACACACACACACACACACACATCATAAGTCTTTACAAGCTGAAGTGATGTAAGCTGACACGTAAGCGGTACACGTTTTATTTCTGAAACAACACTACACAAACAAATCTCATAGACATCAATCCTTTTCTCCACTCGTCCTTCTAGCTCTCCGGCAGAACTCTCTCGCTCTCTCTCTCTCTCTTCCTGTCTCGCTCTGTTAAAGAGGTCAGTGTTTCCACAGCTTTGGGCAGCGTCGCTCAAAAATGTATGAAAACCGTCTAGACATGAAACTGCTTGAACATAAAAACTCTTTTGTTTTAATTAGGGAACCATCGATACCGATATCGCTGTCTAGAGCTGAGCGATACGACGATATGACACCGATATCGCTGTCTAGAGCTGAGCGATACGACGATATGACACCGATATCGCCGTCTAGAGCTGAGCGATACGACGATATGATACCGATATCGCTGTCTAGAGCTGAGTGATACGACGATATGATACCGATATCACCGTCTAGAGCTGAGCGATACGACGATATGATACCGATATCGCTGTCTAGAGCTGAGCGATACGACGATATGATACCGATATCGCCGTCTAGAGCTGAGCGATACGACGATATGACACCGATATCGCCGTCTAGAGCTGAGCGATACAACGATATGATACCGATATCGCTGTCTAGAGCTGAGCGATACGACGATATGATACCGATATCGCTGTCTAGAGCTGAGCGATACGACGATATGTTACCGATATCGCCGTCTAGAGTTGAGCGATACGACGATATGACACCGATATCGCCGTCTAGAGCTGAGCGATACGACGATATGATACCGATATCGCCGTCTAGAGCTGAGCGATACGACAATGTAATACCGATATCGCTGTCTAGAGCTGAGCGATACGACGATATGATACCGATATCGCTGTCTAGAGCTGAGCGATACGACGATATGACACCGATATCGCCGTCTAGAGCTGAGCGATACGACGATATGATACCGATATCGCTGTCTAGAGCTGAGCGATACGACGATATGATACCGATATCGCCGTCTAGAGCTGAGCGATACGACGATATGACACCGATATCGCTGTCTAGAGCTGAGCGATACGACGATATGATACCGATATCGCTGTCTAGAGCTGAGCGATACGACGATATGATACCGATATCGCTGTCTAGAGCTGAGCGATACGACGATATGTTACCGATATCGCCGTCTAGAGTTGAGCGATACGACGATATGACACCGATATCGCCGTCTAGAGCTGAGCGATACGACGATATGATACCGATATCGCCGTCTAGAGCTGAGCGATACGACAATGTAATACCGATATCGCTGTCTAGAGCTGAGCGATACGACGATATGATACCGATATCGCTGTCTAGAGCTGAGCGATACGACAATGTAATACCGATATCGCCGTCTAGAGCTGAGCGATACGACGATATGATACCGATATCACCGTCTAGAGCTGAGCGATACGACGATATGATACCGATATCGCCGTCTAGAGCTGAGCGATACGACAATGTAATACCGATATCGCTGTCTAGAGCTGAGCGATACGACGATATGATACCGATATCGCTGTCTAGAGCTGAGCGATACGACAATGTAATACCGATATCGGCGTCTAGAGCTGAGCGATACGACGATATGACACCGATATCGCCGTCTAGAGCTGAGCGATACGACGATATGATACCGATATCGCCGTCTAGAGCTGAGCGATACGACAATGTAATACCGATATCGCTGTCTAGAGCTGAGCGATACGACGATATGATACCGATATCGCTGTCTAGAGCTGAGCGATACGACAATGTAATACCGATATCGCCGTCTAGAGCTGAGCGATACGACGATATGACACCGATATCGCCGTCTAGAGCTGAGCGATACGACGATATGATACCGATATCGCCGTCTAGAGCTGAGCGATACGACGATATGATACCGATATCGCTGTCTAGAGCTGAGCGATACGACGATATGATACCGATATCGCCGTCTAGAGTTGAGCGATACGACGATATGACACCGATATCGCTGTCTAGAGCTGAGCGATACGACGATATGATACCGATATCGCTGTCTAGAGCTGAGCGATACGACAATGTAATACCGATATCGCTGTCTAGAGCTGAGCGATACGACGATATGATACCGATATCGCTGTCTAGAGCTGAGCGATACGACGATATGATACCGATATCGCTGTCTAGAGCTGAGCGATACGACGATATGATACCGATATCGCTGTCTAGAGCTGAGCGATACGACGATATGTTACCGATATCGCCGTCTAGAGTTGAGCGATACGACGATATGACACCGATATCGCCGTCTAGAGCTGAGCGATACGAGGATATGATACCGATATCGCCGTCTAGAGCTGAGCGATACGACAATGTAATACCGATATCGCTGTCTAGAGCTGAGCGATACGACGATATGATACCGATATCGCTGTCTAGAGCTGAGCGATACGACGATATGATACCGATATCGCCGTCTAGAGCTGAGCGATACGACGATATGATACCGATATCGCTGTCTAGAGCTGAGCGATACGACAATGTAATACCGATATCGCTGTCTAGAGCTGAGCGATACGACGATATGATACCGATATCGCTGTCTAGAGCTGAGCGATACGACGATATGATACCGATATCGCTGTCTAGAGCTGAGCGATACGACGATATGATACCGATATCGCTGTCTAGAGCTGAGCGATACGACGATATGACACCGATATCGCCGTCTAGAGCTGAGCGATACGACGATATGATACCGATATCGCTGTCTAGAGCTGAGCGATACGACAATGTAATACCGATATCGCTGTCTAGAGCTGAGCGATACGACGATATGATACCGATATCGCCGTCTAGAGCTGAGCGATACGACGATATGATACCGATATCGCCGTCTAGAGTTGAGCGATACGACGATATGACACCGATATCGCCGTCTAGAGCTGAGCGATACGACGATATGATACCGATATCGCCGTCTAGAGCTGAGCGATACGACAATGTAATACCGATATCGCTGTCTAGAGCTGAGCGATACGACGATATGACACCGATATCGCTGTCTAGAGCTGAGCGATACGACGATATGATACCGATATCGCTGTCTAGAGTTGAGCGATACGACGATATGATACCGATATCGCCGTCTAGAGCTGAGCGATACGACGATATGATACCGATATCGCCGTCTAGAGCTGAGCGATACGACAATGTAATACCGATATCGCTGTCTAGAGCTGAGCGATACGACGATATGACACCGATATCGCTGTCTAGAGCTGAGCGATACGACGATATGATACCGATATCGCTGTCTAGAGTTGAGCGATACGACGATATGATACCGATATCGCCGTCTAGAGCTGAGCGATACGACGATATGACACCGATATCGCCGTCTAGAGCTGAGCGATACGACGATATGACACCGATATCGCCGTCTAGAGCTGAGCGATACGACGATATGATACCGATATCGCCGTCTAGAGCTGAGCGATACGACGATATGACACCGATATCGCCGTCTAGAGCTGAGCGATACGACGATATGATACCGATATCGCCGTCTAGAGCTGAGCGATACGACGATATGATACCGATATCGCCGTCTAGAGCTGAGCGATACGACGATATGACACCGATATCGCTGTCTAGAGCTGAGCGATACGACGATATGATACCGATATCGCCGTCTAGAGTTGAGCGATACGACGATATGATACCGATATCGCTGTCTAGAGCTGAGCGATACGACAATGTAATACCGATATCGCTGTCTAGAGCTGAGCGATACGACGATATGATACCGATATCGCCGTCTAGAGCTGAGCGATACGACGATATGACACCGATATCGCTGTCTAGAGCTGAGCGATATGACGATATGATACCGATATCGCTGTCTAGAGCTGAGCGATACGACGATATGATACCGATATCGCTGTCTAGAGCTGAGCGATACGACGATATGATACCGATATCGCTGTCTAGAGCTGAGCGATACGACGATATGATACCGATATCGCCGTCTAGAGCTGAGCGATACGACGATATGACACCGATATCGCCGTCTAGAGCTGAGCGATACGACGATATGATACCGATATCGCTGTCTAGAGCTGAGCGATACGACGATATGATACCGATATCGCTGTCTAGAGCTGAGCGATACGACGATATGACACCGATATCGCTGTCTAGAGCTGAGCGATATGACGATATGATACCGATATCGCCGTCTAGAGCTGAGCGATACGACAATATGACACCGATATCGCCGTCTAGAGCTGAGCGATACGACGATATGATACCGATATCGCTGTCTAGAGCTGAGCGATACGACGATATAACACCGATATCGCCGTCTAGAGCTGAGCGATACGACGATATGATACCGATATCGCCGTCTAGAGCTGAGCGATACGACGATATGATACCGATATCGCTGTCTAGAGCTGAGCGATACGACGATATGATACCGATATCACCGTCTAGAGCTGAGCGATACGACGATATGATACCGATATCGCTGTCTAGAGTTGAGCGATACGACGATATGATACCGATATCGCTGTCTAGAGCTGAGCGATACGACGATATGATACCGATATCGCTGTCTAGAGCTGAGCGATACGACGATATGATACCGATATCGCCGTCTAGAGTTGAGCGATACGACGATATGATACCGATATCGCTGTCTAGAGCTGAGCGATACGACGATATGATACCGATATCGCCGTCTAGAGCTGAGCGATACGACGATATGATACCGATATCACCGTCTAGAGCTGAGCGATACGACGATATGATACCGATATCGCTGTCTAGAGCTGAGCGATACGACGATATGATACCGATATCGCTGTCTAGAGCTGAGCGATACGACGATATGATACCGATATCACCGTCTAGAGCTGAGCGATACGACGATATGATACCGATATCGCCGTCTAGAGCTGAGCGATACGACGATATGATACCGATATCGCCGTCTAGAGTTGAGCGATACGACGATATGATACCGATATCGCTGTCTAGAGCTGAGCGATACGACGATATGATACCGATATCGCCGTCTAGAGTTGAGCGATACGACGATATGATACCGATATCGCCGTCTAGAGCTGAGCGATACGACGATATGATACCGATATCGCCGTCTAGAGCTGAGCGATACGACGATATGATACCGATATCGCCGTCTAGAGCTGAGCGATATGACGATATGATACCGATATCGCCGTCTAGAGCTGAGCGATACGACGATATGACACCGATATCGCCGTCTAGAGCTGAGCGATACGACGATATGATACCGATATCGCTGTCTAGAGTTGAGCGATACGACGATATGATACCGATATCGCCGTCTAGAGCTGAGCGATACGACGATATGATACCGATATCGCTGTCTAGAGCTGAGCGATACGACGATATGACACCGATATCGCCGTCTAGAGCTGAGCGATACGACGATATGATACCGATATCGCTGTCTAGAGCTGAGCGATACGACGATATGATACCGATATCGCTGTCTAGAGCTGAGCGATACGACGATATGATACCGATATCGCTGTCTAGAGTTGAGCGATACGACGATATGATACCGATATCGCTGTCTAGAGCTGAGCGATACGACGATATGATACCGATATCGCTGTCTAGAGCTGAGCGATACGATGATATGATACCGATATCGCTGTCTAGAGCTGAGCGATATGACGATATGATACCGATATCGCCGTCTAGAGCTGAGCGATACGACGATATGATACCGATATCGCTGTCTAGAGCTGAGCGATACGACGATATGATACCGATATCACCGTCTAGAGCTGAGCGATACGACGATATGATACCGATATCGCTGTCTAGAGCTGAGCGATACGACGATATGATACCGATATCGCCGTCTAGAGTTGAGCGATACGACGATATGATACCGATATCGCCGTCTAGAGCTGAGCGATACGACGATATGATACCGATATCGCCGTCTAGAGCTGAGCGATACGACGATATGACACCGATATCGCTGTCTAGAGCTGAGCGATACGACGATATGATACCGATATCGCCGTCTAGAGCTGAGCGATACGACGATATGATACCGATATCGCTGTCTAGAGCTGAGCGATACGACGATATGATACCGATATCGCCGTCTAGAGTTGAGCGATACGACGATATGATACCGATATCGCCGTCTAGAGCTGAGCGATACGACGATATGACACCGATATCGCTGTCTAGAGCTGAGCGATACGACGATATGATACCGATATCGCCGTCTAGAGCTGAGCGATATGACGATATGATACCGATATCGCCGTCTAGAGTTGAGCGATACGATGATATGATACCGATATCGCCGTCTAGAGCTGAGCGATACGACGATATGACACCGATATCGCTGTCTAGAGCTGAGCGATACGACGATATGATACCGATATCGCCGTCTAGAGCTGAGCGATACGACGATATGATACCGATATCGCTGTCTAGAGCTGAGCGATACGACGATATGATACCGATATCGCCGTCTAGAGTTGAGCGATACGACGATATGATACCGATATCGCCGTCTAGAGCTGAGCGATACGACGATATGACACCGATATCGCTGTCTAGAGCTGAGCGATACGACGATATGATACCGATATCGCCGTCTAGAGCTGAGCGATATGACGATATGATACCGATATCGCCGTCTAGAGTTGAGCGATACGATGATATGATACCGATATCGCCGTCTAGAGTTGAGCGATACGACGATATGATACCGATATCGCTGTCTAGAGCTGAGCGATACGACGATATAACACCGATATCGCTGTCTAGAGCTGAGCGATACGACGATATGATACCGATATCGCCGTCTAGAGCTGAGCGATACGACGATATGACACCGATATCGCCGTCTAGAGCTGAGCGATACGACGATATGATACCGATATCGCCGTCTAGAGCTGAGCGATACGACAATGTAATACCGATATCGCTGTCTAGAGCTGAGCGATACGACGATATGATACCGATATCGCTGTCTAGAGCTGAGCGATACGACAATGTAATACCGATATCGCCGTCTAGAGCTGAGCGATACGACGATATGACACCGATATCGCCGTCTAGAGCTGAGCGATACGACGATATGATACCGATATCGCTGTCTAGAGCTGAGCGATACGACGATATGATACCGATATCGCCGTCTAGAGTTGAGCGATACGACGATATGACACCGATATCGCTGTCTAGAGCTGAGCGATACGACGATATGATACCGATATCGCTGTCTAGAGCTGAGCGATACGACAATGTAATACCGATATCGCTGTCTAGAGCTGAGCGATACGACGATATGATACCGATATCGCTGTCTAGAGCTGAGCGATACGACGATATGATACCGATATCGCTGTCTAGAGCTGAGCGATACGACGATATGATACCGATATCGCTGTCTAGAGCTGAGCGATACGACGATATGTTACCGATATCGCCGTCTAGAGTTGAGCGATACGACGATATGACACCGATATCGCCGTCTAGAGCTGAGCGATACGACGATATGATACCGATATCGCTGTCTAGAGCTGAGCGATACGACAATGTAATACCGATATCGCTGTCTAGAGCTGAGCGATACGACGATATGATACCGATATCGCCGTCTAGAGCTGAGCGATACGACGATATGATACCGATATCGCTGTCTAGAGTTGAGCGATACGACGATATGATACCGATATCGCCGTCTAGAGCTGAGCGATACGACGATATGATACCGATATCGCTGTCTAGAGCTGAGCGATACGACGATATGATACCGATATCGCCGTCTAGAGTTGAGCGATACGACGATATGATACCGATATCGCTGTCTAGAGCTGAGCGATACGACAATGTAATACCGATATCGCTGTCTAGAGCTGAGCGATACGACGATATGATACCGATATCGCCGTCTAGAGCTGAGCGATACGACGATATGACACCGATATCGCTGTCTAGAGCTGAGCGATATGACGATATGATACCGATATCGCTGTCTAGAGCTGAGCGATACGACGATATGATACCGATATCGCTGTCTAGAGCTGAGCGATACGACGATATGACACCGATATCGCTGTCTAGAGCTGAGCGATATGACGATATGATACCGATATCGCCGTCTAGAGCTGAGCGATACGACAATATGACACCGATATCGCCGTCTAGAGCTGAGCGATACGACGATATGATACCGATATCGCTGTCTAGAGCTGAGCGATACGACGATATAACACCGATATCGCCGTCTAGAGCTGAGCGATACGACGATATGATACCGATATCGCCGTCTAGAGCTGAGCGATACGACGATATGATACCGATATCGCTGTCTAGAGCTGAGCGATACGACGATATGACACCGATATCGCCGTCTAGAGCTGAGCGATACGACGATATGATACCGATATCGCTGTCTAGAGCTGAGCGATACGACGATATGATACCGATATCGCTGTCTAGAGCTGAGCGATACGACGATATGATACCGATATCGCTGTCTAGAGTTGAGCGATACGACGATATGATACCGATATCGCTGTCTAGAGCTGAGCGATACGACGATATGATACCGATATCGCTGTCTAGAGCTGAGCGATACGATGATATGATACCGATATCGCTGTCTAGAGCTGAGCGATATGACGATATGATACCGATATCGCCGTCTAGAGCTGAGCGATACGACGATATGATACCGATATCGCTGTCTAGAGCTGAGCGATACGACGATATGATACCGATATCACCGTCTAGAGCTGAGCGATACGACGATATGATACCGATATCGCTGTCTAGAGCTGAGCGATACGACGATATGATACCGATATCGCCGTCTAGAGCTGAGCGATACGACGATATGATACCGATATCGCTGTCTAGAGCTGAGCGATACGACGATATGATACCGATATCACCGTCTAGAGCTGAGCGATACGACGATATGATACCGATATCGCTGTCTAGAGCTGAGCGATACGACGATATGATACCGATATCACCGTCTAGAGCTGAGCGATACGACGATATGATACCGATATCGCTGTCTAGAGCTGAGCGATACGACGATATGATACCGATATCGCCGTCTAGAGTTGAGCGATACGACGATATGATACCGATATCGCCGTCTAGAGCTGAGCGATACGACGATATGATACCGATATCGCCGTCTAGAGCTGAGCGATACGACGATATGACACCGATATCGCTGTCTAGAGCTGAGCGATACGACGATATGATACCGATATCGCTGTCTAGAGCTGAGCGATACGACGATATGACACCGATATCGCTGTCTAGAGCTGAGCGATACGACGATATGATACCGATATCGCTGTCTAGAGCTGAGCGATACGACGATATGATACCGATATCGCTGTCTAGAGCTGAGCGATACGACGATATGACACCGATATCGCTGTCTAGAGTTTTTTTTTATTTACTGCCGTCAGTTTGTGAGTAAACCTACAGTATCGTTGAAATGTATTGCGATACGATATTTTTTGTCGCATTGCTCCACCCCTACTGGCATCCATTACCGCTTTTATCTCCTGGTATTTGTATGTTTAGTTTTTTGCTGCTCGTTGATACGGATAACGAAACGAGTCATCTCCTTTTAACCTCGTATCAATCAGGGGACACGCACAGAACTCACACTCACACACACACACGAGCCCTAATTTCACATTTATTTTTAAACTAAAATGGAACTAATAAGGCTCTTACCACCATCATCATCATCATCATCATCGAGTAAACTAAATTATCCGAGCACGTGTCGGATTTCGACGGATAAACATGTTGTTGTTGTTTATTATTTTTATAGCAGCCTGAAATTTTTAACTGGCGTTATCACAGAAATGTTTTCCTCCAGCTCCAGCTCCGCCTTCTCACCTGCCCCCGCATCATTACCGCCACCTCGTTATTCATCGTTCCTCTCATTAGTCGTCACGAGCGCTGAGCAAAACTCACAGAAGGTTTTTAGATTCGCTAAATGAATCCTAAACACTCCGGGTTTATGAAACGTAAACACGACGACGGGTCGAGGCACGTCGACGCCGGCGGCCATTTTGTGAACATGCTGCGTGTGTACGGCGGGTGAAAGAATGAAACTCGTTGCTGCCGTGTTCCATAAGAGGAATAAAACACTTCAGGACGTGCTGTTGTAGGAAAATAATCCGGTGACAGCGGCTCCGTCGTTGATTATTTTCCTGCAGCAGCACAACGTTTCTCGGATGCGGATGACATCACTCTTACGCATGCTCTTTCTGAATAAACACTCATACGCTCAGGTACTTCATATTAAATTCGTTCTGTCCGTTCCTTCCTTTCCGTTCGAGCGCTTTCACCTCACCGCCGTCCCCGCAATCTCTCTCGCTCCGTCTCTCGGGGTTACCCGGTTGAACTCAGAGTGTGCGTTAGTGACTCCCGTTGTCAGGGAAACCGATACGGCGATGGCAGATGCCCGTAACCTCGGAGATTCGTTAGTGACAGTAGCCATGGGGGGGGGGGGGGGGGGGGGTTGTTTTCACCATTGTGGAGCCATTAGGACTTTTTGAAAGTGTGTGTGTTGGATTTATTTACACACACACACACACACACACACACACACACAGCCTTTTCAGTGTTGGATCTCGTTGGGTTTGCCTCATTCTCATCTCCCTTGGGAATCTCTCCTGACACTCACACACTTGCTCACACATTCTCACGCACACACTCACACACACAAAAGCTTCAATTAACACCTCTGCCTCTGCACACACGTGAAAAACTATTAACACCCCTACGGATGACGTTTTTTTCGGTATTTATATTCTCTCTCTCGTATATATATATATATATTCTACATTTTCAAGACGTTATGTTGAAAAGAAGGCACGATCTGTGTGAGGCTGATCACCGCGGAGGTGTTTTTTTGACACTACGACGGTGTGAGAAGCTCGTTTGCTCAATTGCAGCCGCCGAGTGTACACACACACACACACACACACGCGCACGAGGACGTTTTTTAATTGTGAGCGCTGCCTCGGCCGGCGCTGTCGGTGTGTGACAACATAAGAAGCGAATCGAATTTAAAAAAAAATAATAAAAGAGCAGGACAGAAAAATCAGTTTCCTGCATAATTAAAAGGAAGCAGAAGAAGAAGAAAAGACAGGAAGTGACACGCAGGCACGGCGCGAGTGGCTGCGTTCAGCACGAATCGATCACGTCCGATCTCATGTTCAAAAGTAATCGTCGCACAGCTTCTCATCGATGAAATGATTAACCCCCAGATAAGGAAAGACTAGATGTTTCTGTAGGGTTGTCTTCGCGTCTTCTCGGATTCGTCTGACCGCCGACGCCGTGTTCCGCGAAGAGCTTACAGAGCACGTACAGGATCTCGCTTGTCGAAAGATGTCGATCAGGAGAGGGGTACGGATGTTCCACGACGTTAAGCGTAACTATAAATGGGTAAAAAAAAAAAGGGGAAACGCGGTGGTGTACGAAGCGGAAGATAATCACGTCTACGGTGAAGGGGTAACGAAAACGTCATCACACCACCGCGTCGTTGATTATTTCCCCGTAAGAGCGCACTGCCAGACGTTTCTGTCCTGGAGGAATTATTACGATCTCTGAGACACGCTTCTCTACGTTCAGACCGATAACCAATCTTCTAAATCTTCTCCTACTGAACTTGTGTCATTCTCTGTATTCAAATCCTCCTGTTTAGAAGTGATTCATGAGCTGATTCTGGAATGATTTATAGCGGCCCCGACCTGGCTGCTCGTCTTCTCTTCGCCACGGTACAGCATGAATCGAAATAAAACTCAATAAAACTCAAACACTCTGGCAGAGTCCTGACAGATTTGGACAACTATTGTGTCTTTTATGGAAACACCAGCGTGGCATGATAGACAACACTTGACCCAAATACTGGAGCGATTCTGGTCTCGCCTGGGGGCGGGGCTTATTTACGTAGAAGAATCCCTTTTTTTGTAGTTGCTGAAACCGTCTCTGGGATGAACGCACCTCTGTGCTTGTCATGTTACCGAGAAAGCGCAACACTCAATACAGTATTTATACAGTACGACTTTGTTCACCGTTAATGCTGTGAGCGGCCATTTTGATTTTTGACCTCACTCGCTGAACTCGTGGCTGACGAGCAGGAACGCTTTCTTTCGTTTTTTCCTAGTCGGAGTTCAGAAATTACGAGTTGTGAGACTGCGTTTAGACGAGTGAGTCGACAACGAGATGAGACGTGGGAACGAGAATACAGCCAATCGGTGATCGGATGGAAACGCGTGCAGATAATATAACTGTATTTCAGAGCAGTCTATAAAGCTAGTCTGAACTCTAGTCACTGTTGTGTTGGGTTTTTTTTTTTATTTTTTGAGAATAGCACACTGTGCTCGACTGGGAGAATCCTAACACGATGTGAATTTTATTTTTAGACCCTTTTCGAATTTATTAGCTGCCAAGGAAGCGTGATAACGAGGTTAATTTTGCGAGGATATTAATCGCACGGTGACTACACGCTAACCCTGCACTGCTGAGGGCACGGCTCGCTCGTACGTCTCCGGTAGTTATAGACAGTACAAACGCACACAAACTAGGGAGACACTGATATCACAATAAAGCAGGCTCTTTTTTTTTTTTTTTTTTTACGAAAAAATACCATTGTACTTTTTATCCAGTTATATGTACATTTAAATGGTGTGGAAGTGAGCCCCTGTTCTCGCTTACAGTATGTTATAACAGCGCAGACGCTGGAGACTCCTTCCGTAAATATAAAACGACGGATTCTTGTCTGTCGTTGTCGTTCTACCGTTAATTTTATATAACGGCACGGCTCGGACCGGAACGTGAACGACAGGTTTATATACTCTAATGCGCTCGTTTTGTGGTATACGGGATCGTTTCTATAGTAACAGCCGGCACAGCGGGACTTCGATGATTAACGTTGATTGGTTCTTTATTTACAGAAAACTAGCGTTTGCATGACTGTGTGGATTGTGTGCAAATGAAGCGGATTTGCTCTTTACCTGTAGCTTAATTAAACGTTCGCTCATTACCTGATCCGGTGTTCAGCGGGTTTGATAATCCTCATCCGCTCCACAGTCTGCTCAAACACTGTCTCGCTGCAGAGTCTCAGGAAACAGCACTCGGTCTAACGGCCCTTTGGTCCGTTAGCAGCTGTCTTCAAGTTAGAAAGAAAGGGTCCAGTTGGGACCATCCTGGTACCCTTCTGTACGCCGGGCGCTGATGAGCAAGGTGCTGGTAATGAGCCAGCTGATCCTGATGCACAATCACCACCTGGATCCTGGACTGAAAATTAACTCAATATCACACTGTCTGAAATAAATAAACAGCTCCGGAAACTTGCGGGAGTTTCTTACGAGCTCAGGAGGAAAAAGAACACTATTCAGATGGGATTTGGTTGACACGTGGATGCGGGGTAGCGTCGGCCATGTTGGTGCTTTTCCTCTCTGCTACCCTGAGACAATTACAGACCGAATTACTTGTGGGATAATTTTAGTTCCATCTGGATCGTCGATTTCGCAGGCAGATGCTACCTCGTGCATTTTGACCTCTGCTGCTTGCTGTAGTTAGTCGCCCAGCGTGCACATTAAACACTTCCCGAATCGGGTGATCCTCAGCAGACTGATTAAAGGGCTGATTATCATGACAGGTGCAGAAATGAAGCCACTCCGTATGCACATATAGCACATCATACAACTTTTAATATCGCCGACAGCTCCTTTATATCGCAGCATTACTCAAGTCTCAATTCTTCTCGTGATGGGTTAGAAGGTGTTGATTCATTTTCTAGAACAGCAGCTCCAGTTATTAATGCGCCGGTCATCGTTCCTATAGTAACGGCTCCTTCACTCGGACTTGTCCAGCAGACGCCCTCCACTAATAATAATAAACAGATTTTTTTTTTAAACTCGCGTAATCGTTGACCTGTGAGGATGCTTGTTTCACGTTCGTGGAAGGAGTCTCCAGTGTCAGAGGTAAAGCTGTAACTTTATGGAGCTTGTGGTTTCTCTGTAACATGAGAAGCTGTGTGGTTTATTAACTTCAATAAAAGAGAGGGAGAAAAAAAAGAGAGACTGTGATGAGGGAAAGACTGTTTAGAGCTGCTACTGTATGACGTACGTGAGAACTTCTTTTGTGGACGTTCCACAACAACCGTAAATGGATAAAAAGTATGATTGATGACGTTCATTAACAAGTCGTAATCGCTTCTGTATAAGAGGACGCTAGGTGCTGTTATAGTACAACCACCATATCGTGGATTATTCTCCTAGAACAGCACGTTAGGGCAGTGGTAGCTCAGCGGCTGGTCTACTGCTCAGAAGGTCGTGAGTTCAAGCCCCAGCACTGCCAAGTTGCCACTGTTGGGCCCTTGAACAAGGCCCAGATGTATAAATGAGATAAATGTACGTCGCTCTGGTTAAGACTGTCTGCCAAAATGCCCTAAACACAGCGTAGTGTGTTATTCCTTACATAACGGCTTAGTAATGAGCTCTACATTAACAACTAAATAAATAGTTCGATGCAAGCACCTACATTATTTTACTTGTTGTCCAAATGGAACAGTTTAATCATGGAGGAGACTTGTAAAAAAAAACATCCTATCCATAAAGGAGTGTAGCAATGTTCTTTTCCTTTGTGAGGGAAATGACTCATTTTTACTTTGTAATAGTTTTGCTCTTGTTCTGTTTCATTCTCAGGTGAGGGTAACGCCTAAGAAGGCCATGTCATGTCACTGAGATCAGTACAGAATGTTTATCTGCGTACAGAGACACAAACATGTTCTTCTGTTCTAGGCTCGTCTAAACAACTTCCAAGCTCCTGAAACAAAGCCTGTTTGAGCTGCCTCAAACCGCTTCTTATCGGTACACAGATTTATGTCATGCTCTGCGTTTCATATCTATAGTAGTGCTTTAGTACGAGCGCTTCAGAGCGCTCTCATTATTCTCTCCTGCTTTATTCGATCCTGTATTAACCATCTTTCTGTAATAAACTGTTTTACCTTCAGAGGACGAGTCTGCGAGTGTTGTCTAATTTCCACGACGCCTTTCGGGTGTAGTAGTATTCATTTCTGTCTCATTCATCCTTCAGCCACTTCCATACAAACTTCATCAAGAGATACCTGGAAGCAATATCCTTCAGTGTTGATGCTTGTGTAGCTTCTCGATCCTTTCCCAGCTCATGTGTTTGCTTTCAAATCCAGCAGAAAGTCCCGTTCCTAGTCTTAAACATGAAGATGGTCAGCTGAGCCACCACGTATCCACCACCTATCCACCTATTCTATATTCCAATCCAGTTTTGGGATTCAAATAAAGTAAACGACCAGAGCGGTTGATGGAGATTAATGAGAACCAAACATGCGCATCAGAATCGGATCAGAGATATCAGAGGGCGCTGAAGAAAAACGCACTCTCACGCTCATCATTCGTGGATGCCGAGCAAAACCAGAAAGACAGCACGGAGTAGAAAAGCATGCTGGGATACGAGAAAGAGTTCTAAAGAAAAGTGAAAAGCATCGCAGGAGAATTACGCAGCTCGCTGGGAAATATTTATCACTGTCGCAAAGTTTTCTCCATTTTGTTTTCATCATTAATGTGAACTCATAAATCAAATCTGGTAATATAGTAAAAAAAAAAAAAAGTCATATATTTATGTTATAATTGCTTGATGAATGAAATGAGCAGGGAAAATAGAAATCTGTCTGATCAGAAAACAATCAAGGCATGACTGAGTCCATTAAAATCTTGTCTAAGCCTTTTTAAAAATGCATTTTATTTACTAAACCGCTGACTGTTATGACTACAGCCCCTGAATCGGATCGTTCGTCACTTGTCATAACTCAGCAGTGCGTTCGAAATAAGCTTTATAGTTCAGATAAGCTTGTGTGGCGATGCAGGAAAATCCATCACCTGCTGAAATGTTTTGACCTTTTCATCCATCTGAAATGAAATACATTTACTAGGAATCAAACACAAGATATGCACAGATAATAATAATAAAGATAACAATAATAATAATAATAATAATAATAATAATAATAACAGCTGAAAGCAGCGATTAAGGGGACAAACACTTTCTCTCCTTAGCAAAGGAGGTAGGACAAAAGCCATCGAGAACTTGTGCTTGTTCCCCAAGGAGAAATGCTAAATGTGATAATGGTACATCAGATATACTGAGACATGACCTCACAGAATTTCAGCAGGTGATAGGGCATCAAATTCCTTGGTGTGGACCTGGTGGAGAACCTCACAGTGTTCTGCAACACCTGCTCCATAGCCAAGAAAGCCCAGGCTGAGAAAAGCGCACCCCCCCTCCCCCATCCTCACCACATTCTACAGAGGGACTATCGAGCTCATCCTGAGCAGCTGCATCATTGCTTGGATTGGAAATCTCAGATCGCGAAACCCTGCAGCGGTTAGTGAGGACAGCTGAGAAGATCGTCTGGGTTCCTCTTCCCTCCATCATAGACATTTACACCACACGCTGCATCTGGAAAGCCACCAGCATTGTGGATGACCCCACACACCCCTCACACAAACTGTTCAAACTCCTGCCGTCTGGCGAAAGGTCACAAAGCATTCGGGCCGTCACGGTCAGACTGTGTACGAGTTTCTTCCCCAAAGCCATCACACTCCTCGATACCCAGAGACTGGACTGACACCAACCCACGCACTTACACGCAAACACTCATACTCGACTTCTGCAAGTTTTTGTGCATTTCTATCTTAAATTAACAAAATAAACAAAATACTGTATTGACCTGCTCGAAAAAAAAAAAAAAAGCCCCACAATGTAGTACACCACGATACAATACGCAGTCTCAGCGTTATGTAATCAGTGTTAATGCAGTAATCACTTCCTTATGGGAAATGCCTGAGAATCAAACCCAAAATGAGGCTGAATTAAAAGCTGGCTCTCGTGTATAATGTGATCACCTAAAGACCAAAAAAAGGAGAGATTCATCTTGCGTTGTCAAAAGAGGTCAAAATGAAAAAAAAATAATGAGTGTGAGTCTGACTGGTTTTATGCATGTGAGAGCAGAAGACATAAGAGAACTCCAGTAGAGTGTTTAGGGTGATAGAGAGAGTTTTTAGGGTGATAGAGAGAGTGTTTAGGGTGATAGAGAGTGTTTGGGGTTGTAGAGAGTGTTTGGGGTTGTAGAGAGTGTTTGGGGTTGTAGAGAGTGTTTGGGGTAATAGAGAGAGTGTTTGGGTGATAAAGAATGTTTAGGGTGAAAGAGAGAGTGTTTAGGTTTGTAGAGAGAGTGTTTAGGGTGGTAGAGAGAGTGTTTAAGGTGAAAAAGAGAGAGTGTTTAGGGTGAAAGAGAGAGTGTTTGGGGTTGCAGAGAGAATGTTTAGGGTGAAAGAGAGAGTGTTTAGGGTGAAAGAGAGAGTGTTTAGGGTGAAAGAGAGAGGGTTTAGGGTGAAAGAGAGAGTGTTTAGGGTTAAATAGAGGGTGTTTGGGGTTGTAGAGAGTGTTTAGGGTGAAAGAGAGAGGGTTTAGGGTGAAAGAGAGAGGGTTTAGGGTGAAAGAGAGAGTGTTTAGGGTTAAATAGAGGGTGTTTGGGGTTGTAGAGAGTGTTTAGGGAGAAAGAGAGAGTGTTTAGGGTGAAAGAGAGAGTGTTTAGGGTGAAAGAGAGAGTGTTTAGGGTTGTAGAGAGAGGGTTTAGGGTGAAAGCGAGAGTGTTTAGGGTGAAAGAGACAGTGTTTGGGGTTGTAGAGAGTGTTTGGGGTTGTAGAGAGAGGGTTTAGGGTGAAAGAGAGAGTGTTTGGGGTTGTAGAGAGTGTTTGGGGTTGTAGAGAGTGTTTAGGGTGAAAGAGAGAGTGTTTGGGGTTGTAGAGAGAGTGTTTGGGGTGATAGAGAGAGTGTTTGGGGTGATAGAGAATGTTTAGGGTGAAAGAGAGAGTGTTTAGGGTTGTACAGAGTGTTTGGGGTGAAAAAGAGAGAGTTTTTAGGATTGTACAGTTAGTGTTTAGGGTTGTAGAGAGAGTTTGGGGTTGTAGAGAGAGTGTTTAGGGTGAAAGAGAGAGTGTTTGGGGTTGTAGAGAGAGTGTTTATGGTGAAAGAGACAGTGTTTAGGGTGATAGAGAGTGTTTGGGGTTGTAGAGAGTGTTTATGGTGAAAGAGAGAGTGTTTGGGGTTGTAGAGAGTGTTTGGGGTTGTAGAGAGTGTTTAGGGTGAAAGAGACAGTGTTTAGGGTTGTAGAGAGTGTTTATGGTGAAAGAGAGAGTGTTTGGGGTTGTAGAGAGTGTTTGGGGTGAAAGAGAGAGTGTTTGGGGTTGTAGAGAGTGTTTGGGGTTGTAGAGAGTGTTTAGGGTGAAAGAGACAGTGTTTTGGGGTTGTAGAGAGTGTTTGGGGTTGTAGAGAGTGTTTATGGTGAAAGAGAGAGTGTTTGGGGTTGTAGAGAGTGTTTGGGGTGAAAGAGAGAGTGTTTGGGGTTGTAGAGAGTGTTTGGGGTTGTAGAGAGTGTTTGGGGTTGTAGAGAGTGTTTAGGGTGAAAGAGACAGTGTTTTGGGGTTGTAGAGAGTGTTTATGGTGAAAGAGAGAGTGTTTGGGGTTGTAGAGAGTGTTTGAGGTTGTAGAGAGTGTTTAGGGTGAAAGAGACAGTGTTTGGGGTGATAGAGAGAGTGTTTATGGTGAAAGAGAGAGTGTTTGGGGTTGTAGAGAGTGTTTGAGGTTGTAGAGAGTGTTTAGGGTGAAAGAGACAGTGTTTGGGGTGATAGAGAGAGTGTTTATGGTGAAAGAGAGAGTGTCTGAGGTTGTAGTGAGTGTTTATGGTGAAAGAGACAGTGTTTGGGGTTGTAGAGAGTGTTTGGGGTTGTAGAGAGGGTGTTTGGGGTTGTAGAGAGAGTGTTTGGGGTTGTAGAGAGTGTTTATGGTGAAAGAGAGAGTGTTTGGGGTGAAAGAGAGAGTGTTTGGGGTTGTAGAGAGTGTTTAGGGTGAAAGAGACAGTGTTTTGGGGTTGTAGAGAGTGTTTGGGGTTGTAGAGAGTGTTTGGGGTTGTAGAGAGTGTTTGGGGTGATAGAGAGAGTGTTTGGGGTTGTAGAGAGTGTTTAGGGTTGTAGAGAGAGTGTTTGGGGTTGTAGAGAGTGTTTGAGGTTGTAGAGAGTGTTTATGGTGAAAGAGATAGTGTTTGGGGTAGTAGAGAGTGTTTGAGGTTGTAGAGAGTGTTTATGGTGAAAGAGAGAGTGTTTGGGGTTGTAGAGAGTGTTTATGGTGAAAGAGAGAGTGTTTGGCGTTGTAGAGAGTGTTTATGGTGAAAGAGAGAGTGTTTGGGGTGATAGAGAGAGTGTTTGGGGTGATAGAGAGAGTGTTTATGGTGAAAGAGAGAGTGTTTGGGGTGATAGAGAGAGTGTTTATGGTGAAAGAGAGAGTGTTTGGGGTGATAGAGAGAGTGTTTATGGTGAAAGAGAGAGTGTTTAGGGTGAAAGAGAGAGTGTTTATGGTGAAAGAGAGAGTGTTTATGGTGAAAGAGACAGTGTTTAGGGTGATAGAGAGTGTTTGGGGTTGTAGAGAGTGTTTGGGGTTGTAGAGAGTGTTTAGGGTGAAAGAGAGAGTGTTTATGGTGAAAGAGACAGTGTTTGGGGTTGTAGAGAGTGTTTATGGTGATAGAGAGAGTGTTGGGGGTTGTAGAGAGTGTTTAGGGTGAAAGAGAGAGTGTTTGGGGTTGTAGAGAGTGTTTAGGGTGAAAGAGAGAGTGAAAGAGAAATTCTAAATGAAAATGAAAAAACAACAAAATATTGTTTATTATTGCAGGTTTTTTTCAGCACTACTCCGTCACCAGCGAGTTTGTTAGCTGTACGTCACATCATGTATCATCAGAATGTCTATTAAACTGGAAAACTGTTTTGTACATCTTGTTTACATGAAAACGAATGACACACACACACACACACACACACACACACACACATTACCACTCCTGTTTACTTAGGAAGTGTTTGGTAAAGTAAACATTAACAGCGCAGGAAATAGAAAAGGGTTTGTGTTACTCTCACGCACACCTTTACTAAAGAAACACCATCTTCAGAGCAGCTGTACAGTCTCATGCTGGATTATGAGCAATATGACAAGCTGCATTAAACACACACACACACACACACACACACACACACACACACACACACACACACACAGACACACTGTTCATTGTCTACACTGAGAGCGGATCATCAGAGACACAGATATACGGCACGCCTCGGGGGGACAAAACGCCGAAAACTCAAATACACTGTTTGTTGTTCACCTTATAATTAATTAGCAAAGCATTTCTGTGAAGTATTAAACACTTAGCAAGGAATTTCCGGCTCCTAAATTACGTGTCAATCTCATAAACATGCGAGCTTTGTTATTTCTCTAGGGGACAATTACCTCCAAAGGAAAAAAAAAGGCGTGCGTCATCTCCAAGGAAAAGCGTTTTCTCTCAGACATGTTGTAGAAAAGGACACAAGAACTCGATTTACACCTCCGAGAGTGATTTAGAAGTGAATGCTCGATTCTGATTGGTCAGAAGGTGTTAAAAATGGTTCTGTAATCAGATCACTGGTTATCGGGTAGGATATGATATCGTTTTTTTTTTTATCGTGATAATGGCGAAGTTTGCAGTGAGGAGATGTGTATTGAACATTTTCAGGACAGAGGAGTTTACGTTTTTTGCGTAACACTAAAACGGTAACACAACGAGTTACGTGTTTTTTTTTGTTGTTGTTGTCATAAGTACAAAAGGCAGGTTAAAAATGTTTTAAAAGGATGCGTGTGACAGCTTAGCTAGATGTTAGCTAGCTTAATCGAGGCATCCACATTTTGCAATTTCTTGATTGTTTGAAAAATCACCCAACCGTCAACTCGCACAAACTCTGCCCACTTCCGACCGAACAGACGTACCCGGGCTATCCGCGCAGACGCATAGAGCGACGCAAAAGTAAATCTCACGTGTGGTTGTGTAAATAAAGATTTTTTGAATGCAGGCGCAAGTTGCATTCTGAGCACTGCAGCTCGGGGGCGCTATTGTCGGTTACATGACAAGCGAGGCTAGTTTCTCACCATCAACAAACTTAGCGGTTTAGACGAGTCTCTTGCAGAGCTGGCTCGTTTTATGTAAACATCCGAACCAAACCATGATTACTGATATGGCGCAGCTACTGTAGAGCAAGACACGCCCCTGGTGGGCGGGCATATGCATATACATATACATCCGGCCAGCAGCTTACTGGAAATGATTTATATTTAGTGAAACATTTTTTAGAAAGTGATGAAAATGAAAACAGAGAATCTTTCTACTAAAAAACTTTTGTTTCAGAAGAGAGTGAGAGAGAGAGAGTGAGAGAGAGTGAGTGAGTGAAAAAGACAGAGAGAGAGAGTGAAAGAGAGAGGGAGAGGGAGTGAAAGAGAGGGAGAGAGGGAGTGAAAGCGAGGGAGAGAGACAGTAAGCGAAGGAGAGAGAGATAGAGAGAGACAGTGAGTGAAAGAGGGAGTAAAGAGAGAGTGTGTGTGTGTGTGAGAGAGAGAGAGAGACAGTGAGTGAAAGTGAGAGTGAAAGAGAGAGTGTGTGTGTGTGAGAGAGAGAGAGAGAGAGAGAGAGAGAGACAGTGAGTGAAAGAGAGAGAGAGAGTGTGTGTGTGAGAGAGAGAGAGAGAGAGAGAGAGAGAGAGAGAGATGGCGGATGTGTGCATAAAGGATATGGGCTACATACGAGCGCGAGACACCAGCTCCGCGGGCGCGTTCCTTGCTGCAGACAGAAGAAGACCACCGGCGCGAGAGTCGGGTACGGGAGGCGCGCGCTGTCCTCGCGTGCGCTGCCGGTCTCTCGCGTGTCTCCGGCTGGCGCGTGCTCGGCTCTCGCGCGCTGCTCCGTGTCCCCGTCGGTCATGATGCAGGAGCCGCGCGCCGCACCGGGACCCTGCCGCCGGTTAAACACTCAACACTGAGAAGAACCTCAACACCGGCCGCTCGCGCTCAGCTGAATATATTCTCCAATATAAACCTATTTCATTGACTTTTTATTTGATTATTTTTTACATTATAGGTCTGTGTCCTTCAGTTCTGTGAACAGTTATTTACTGATTTATTTTATTACATTAAAGTCTACACCTCAAGTTTTGCTGAAACACCTATTCTTCTTCTTCTCATATTTATTTATTTATTTATTTATTTACATGATTGTTCTGCTTCAGTGTGAAACATTTGATATATTTGTATTTAAAAAAATATATATATATATTTAACGGTTACCCCTGAACTTCTGTTTCTATAGCTATATGTATGTAAAATATTTATTTATTTATTTATTTATTTATTTACACATATACATTTATCCATTCATCATTAATTTAGGTTAATAAAATCCTAAAATTGACTATTTTTGACAACCAGTAGATTAAAAAAATAAACCCTCAAATGTTGACAATTTATAGTCTTGGTATTTAATTATATTTGATTATTATGGGATATCCGTTCAAATTGTATCTAATCTTAGCTAGGCTTTGTTTTTCTCTCTCTTTCTGAGGTAAAAATTCTCTATTCTGACATTTTCTGTTCAAGTAGCAGTCATTATTATAGTTATATAAGCTCACGGCTTTAATTAATCCTCATTTTAATTGGTTTTTCATCTTCTGCTCGATAAATTAGACATGATTCGGGGTGACGCTGATGAGTTTAGCGGTTAGCAGAAGTTGTTAGCCTACCTGGCGTTCGGTGTGAGTCTCATCATCATCATCACAACAGCAGCTACTACATCCACAGGAAAAAAATACGTATATGTACACAAAAAGAAAACAAAAATATTCCCTCTGTCCGAAAAACCCAGCGCGGAATTCCTCAGAGAAAGAGATTTCTTTCCTTTTTTATCTTTTCTTTTCTTTTAAAAAAAAAAAAAGAAGAAGAACCCAAAAACAACAACAACAACAAGAACAACAACTGTCCGTTGGTGAATAAAAACTCACATTTTGTTCAGCGCGTGAGGTAAACCGCTCCTCCTCACAACTCCGTGTCGGTTAGTCCGCGAGCTGAAGCTGAGTGAGGGCGCGTGCAGATGTACAGTAGACGCTGTCACGAGCTCAGTAGGGTTGTCCGTTATTTCCAGCCCGGTCCCGGTTCTTCTAATTATTATTATTATTATAATTATTATTTAAGAAAGAAAAAAACCCTTATAAACGCGAAGACAATGATATGTGTTTTCTCTTTTTCTTTCTTTCTTTTTAATTTGACCTGCAGTAACGGGATTAGCTCCAAATTGGGCGGGAAATGACGCCGCGCACGAGCTTAGAAGTTTCTGAGCAGGAGCTTCGCGGAGTGCGCGACGTCATTCTGTCATAAGGCTGAGAGAGAGAGAGAGAGAGAGAGAGAGAGAGAGAGAGAGAGAGTGACAGACTCCGCGTGCGGAGTCCGTTATTGTGTGTGTGTGTGTGTGTGTGTGTGTGAGAGAGAGAGAGAGAGAGAGAGAGAGAGAGAGAGAGAGAGCGTGTGTGTGCGCGCGCTCGCGTGCTTCCTCCCAGTTCTACTGTGTGTGTGAGAGAGACGCAATGAGAGAGAGAGAGACACACACATAAAAAGAGTCAGAGAGAAATACGCAGAGAGAGACACAAAGAGAGCAAGAAAGAAAGAGAGAGACACACACAGAGAGAGAGACAGAGAGAGACACACACATAGACAGAGAGATAGAGAGAGACAGAGACACACACACAGAAAGAGAGAGAGAGAGACAGACACAGAAAGAGAGATAGAAACACACACACACACACACACACACAGACATGCACACACAGAAAAAGAGAGACACACAGACACAGAAAGAGAGAGAGACAGACAGAAAGTGAGAGACACAGAGAGCGACAGAGAGAGAGAGAGGCGCACACACAGAAAGGGAGAGACACAGAGAGAGACAGAGAGAGACACACACACACAGACAGAAAGAGAGAGAGAGAGAGATAAAGGTGTTTCTGTGTTTCTTAAAGCATTAGTTCTTTTCTGTGTAACGTTACACGGTGTGTGTAGTGTGTAAAGTGTAATATGTAATGTGTAGTGTGTAATGTGTAGTGTGTAGTGTGTAATGTGTGGTGTGTAGTGTGTAATGTGTGGTGTGTGGTGTGTAATGTGTAGTGTGTAATGTGTTGTGTGTAAAGTGTAGTGTGTAATGTGTGGTGTGTAATGTGTAGTGTGTAGTGTGTAGTGTGTAATGTGTAGTGTGTAGTGTGTAGTGTGTAAAGTGTAGTGTGTAATGTGTGGTGTGTAATGTGTAATGTGTAGTGTGTAATGTGTGGTGTGTAGTGTGTAATGTGTAGTGTGTAATGTGTAGTGTAATGTGTAGTGTGTAGTGTGTGGTGTGTAATGTGTAATGTGTAGTGTGTAGTGTGTAATGTGTAATGTGTAGTGTGTAGTGTGTAGTGTGTGGTGTGTAGTGTGTAATGTGTTGTGTGTAAAGTGTAGTGTGTGGTGTGTAGTGTGTAATGTGTAGTGTGTAATGTGTGGTGTGTAGTGTGTAATGTGTAGTGTGTAGTGTGTAATGTGTAATGTGTAGTGTGTAATGTGTGGTGTGTAATGTGTAATGTGTAGTGTGTAGTGTGTAATGTGTAATGTGTAGTGTGTAATGTGTAGTGTGTAAAGTGTAGTGTGTAGTGTGTAATGTGTAGTGTGTAATGTGTAGTGTGTAGTGTGTAATGTGTAAAGTGTAGTGTGTAATGTGTAGTGTGTAATGTGTAATGTGTAAAGTGTAGTGTGTAAAGTGTAGTGTGTGGTGTGTAATGTGTAATGTGTAGTGTGTAATGTGTGGTGTGTGGTGTGTAGTGTGTAATGTGTAGTGTGTAATGTGTAGTGTGTAATGTGTGGTGTGTGGTGTGTAGTGTGTAATGTGTAGTGTGTGATGTGTCGTGTGTGGTGTGTAATGTGTGGTGTGTGGTGTGTAATGTGTAGTGTGTAATGTGTAATGTGTAGTGTGTAATGTGTAGTGTGTAATGTGTAGTGTGTGATGTGTCAAGTGTGGTGTGTAATGTGTAGTGTGTGGTGTGTAATGTGTAGTGTGTAGTGTGTAAAGTGTAGTGTGTAATGTGTAGTGTGTAATGTGTAGTGTGTAATGTGTAGTGTGTAATGTGTAGTGTGTGGTGTGTAATGTGTAGTGTGTGGTGTGTAATGTGTAGTGTGTAGTGTGTGGTGTGTAATGTGTAGTGTGTGGTGTGTAATGTGTAGTGTGTAGTGTGTGGTGTGTAATGTGTAGTGTGTAATGTGTAGTGTGTAATGTGTAGTGTGTGGTGTGTAGTGTGTGGTGTGTAATGTGTAGTGTGTAGTGTGTGGTGTGTGATGTGTAGTGTGTGGTGTGTAATGTGTAGTGTGTAGTGTGTGGTGTGTAATGTGTAGTGTGTGGTGTGTAATGTGTAGTGTGTAGTGTGTGGTGTGTGATGTGTAGTGTGTGGTGTGTAATGTGTAGTGTGTAGTGTGTGGTGTGTAATGTGTAGTGTGTGGTGTGTGATGTGTAGTGTGTGGTGTGTAATGTGTAGTGTGTGGTGTGTAATGTGTAGTGTATAGTGTGTAATGTGTAGTGTGTAATGTGTAGTGTATAGTGTGTAGTGTGTAAAGTGTAATGTGTAGTGTGTAATGTGTAGTGTGTAGTGTGTAATGTGTAGTGTGTGGTGTGTAATGTGTAGTGTGTGGTGTGTAATGTGTAGTGTATAGTGTGTAATGTGTAGTGTATAGTGTGTAGTGTGTAAAGTGTAGTGTGCAATGTGTAATGTGTAGTGTGTACTGTGTAATGTGTAGTGTGTAGTGTGTAATGTGTAGTGTGTGGTGTGTAATGTGTAGTGTGTAATGTGTAATGTGTAGTGTGTAATGTGTAATGTGTAGTGTGTACTGTGTAATGTGTAGTGTGTAGTGTGTAATGTGTAGTGTGTGGTGTGTAATGTGTAGTGTGTAATGTGTAATGTGTAGTGTGTAATGTGTAATGTGTGGTGTGTGGTGTGTAATGTGTAGTGTGTAATGTGTAATGTGTGGTGTGTGGTGTGTAATGTGTAATGTGTAGTGTGTAGTGTGTAGTGTGTAAAGTGTAGTGTGTAGTGTGTAATGTGTAATGTGTAATGTGTAGTGTGTAGTGTGTAATGTGTAATGTGTAATGTGTAGTGTGTAATGTGTAATGTGTAATGTGTAGTGTGTAGTGTGTAATGTGTAATGTGTAGTGTGTAATGTGTAGTGTGTAATGTGTAGTGTGTAGTGTGTAGTGTGTAATGTGTAGTGTGTAATGTGTAATGTGTAGTGTGTAGTGTGTAATGTGTAGTGTGTAATGTGTAGTGTGTAGTGTGTAATGTGTAGTGTGTAGTGTGTAGTGTGTAATGTGTAGTGTGTAGTGTGTAATGTGTAGTGTGTAGTGTGTAATGTGTAGTGTGTAGTGTGTAGTGTGTAATGTGTAGTGTGTAGTGTGTAATGTGTAATGTGTAGTGTGTAAAGTGTAGTGTGTAATGTGTAATGTGTAGTGTGTAATGTGTAGTGTGTAATGTGTAGTGTGTAATGTGTAATGTGTAGTGTGTAGTGTGTAATGTGTAGTGTGTAATGTGTAGTGTGTAGTGTGTAGTGTGTAATGTGTAGTGTGTAGTGTGTAGTGTGTAATGTGTAATGTGTAGTGTGTAATGTGTAGTGTGTAGTGTGTAGTGTGTAGTGTGTAATGTGTAATGTGTAGTGTGTAGTGTGTAGTGTGTAGTGTGTAATGTGTGGTGTGTAATGTGTAGTGTGTAATGTGTAGTGTGTAATGTGTGGTGTGTGGTGTGTAATGTGTAATGTGTAGTGTGCAGTGTGTAGTGTGTAGTGTGTAATGTGTAGTGTGTAGTGTGTAATGTGTAGTGTGTAATGTGTAGTGTGTAGTGTGTAGTGTGTAATGTGTAGTGTGTAATGTGTAGTGTGTAGTGTGTAATGTGTAGTGTGTAGTGTGTAGTGTGTAGTGTGCAATGTGTAGTGTGTAGTGTGTAATGTGTAATGTGTAGTGTGTAGTGTGTAGTGTGTAGTGTGTAATGTGTAGTGTGTAGTGTGTAATGTGTAATGTGTAGTGTGTAATGTGTAGTGTGTAGTTTGTAATGTGTAATGTGTAGTGTGTAGTGTGTAATGTGTAATGTGTAGTGTGTAGTGTGTAGTGTGTAATGTGTAGTGTGCAGTGTGTAGTGTGTAGTGTGTAATGTGTAATGTGTAGTGTGTAATGTGTAATGTGTAGTGTGTAGTGTGTAGTGTGTAATGTGTAGTGTGTAATGTGTAATGTGTAGTGTGTAATGTGTAGTGTGTAGTGTGTAATGTGTAGTGTGTAGTGTGTAATGTGTAATGTGTAGTGTGTAGTGTGTAATGTGTAGTGTGCAGTGTTTAGTGTGTAGTGTGTAGTGTGTAATGTGTAGTGTGTAGTGTGTAATGTGTAGTGTGTAGTGTGTAATGTGTAGTGTGTAGTGTGTAATGTGTAGTGTGTAGTGTGTAGTGTGTAATGTGTAGTGTGTAGTGTGTAGTGTGTAAAGTGTAGTGTGTAATGTGTAGTGTGTAGTGTGTAATGTGTAGTGTGTAATGTGTAGTGTGTAGTGTGTAATGTGTAGTGTGTAATGTGTAATGTGTGGTGTGTAGTGTGTGGTGTGTAGTGTGTAATGTGTAGTGTGTAGTGTGTAGTGTGTAAAGTGTAGTGTGTAATGTGTAGTGTGTAGTGTGTAATGTGTAGTGTGTAGTGTGTAATGTGTAGTGTGTAGTGTGTAGTGTGTAATGTGTAGTGTGTAATGTGTAGTGTGTAGTGTGTAATGTGTAGTGTGTAGTGTGTAATGTGTAGTGTGTAGTGTGTAATGTGTAGTGTGTAGTGTGTAGTGTGTAGTGTGTAGTGTGTAATGTGTAGTGTGTAGTGTGTAATGTGTAATGTGTAGTGTGTAGTGTGTAATGTGTAGTGTGTAATGTGTAATGTGTAGTGTGTAATGTGTAGTGTGTAATGTGTAGTGTGTAGTGTGTAGTGTGTAGTGTGTAATGTGTAGTGTGTAGTGTGTAATGTGTAATGTGTAGTGTGTAGTGTGTAATGTGTAGTGTGCAGTGTGTAGTGTGTAGTGTGTAGTGTGTAATGTGTAGTGTGTAATGTGTAGTGTGTAGTGTGTAATGTGTAGTGTGTAGTGTGTAATGTGTAGTGTGTAGTGTGTGGTGTGTAGTGTGTAATGTGTAGTGTGTAGTGTGTAAAGTGTAGTGTGTAATGTGTAGTGTGTAGTGTGTAATGTGTAGTGTGTAATGTGTAGTGTGTAGTGTGTAATGTGTAGTGTGTAGTGTGTAATGTGTAGTGTGTAGTGTGTAATGTGTAGTGTGTAGTGTGTAGTGTGTAATGTGTAATGTGTAGTGTGTAGTGTGTAGTGTGTAATGTGTAGTGTGTAGTGTGTAATGTGTAGTGTGTAGTGTGTAATGTGTAGTGTGTAGTGTGTAGTGTGTAATGTGTAATGTGTAGTGTGTAATGTGTAGTGTGTAATGTGTAGTGTGTATTGTGTAGTGTGTGATGTGTAGTGTGTGGTGTGTAATGTGTAGTGTGTAGTGTGTGGTGTGTAATGTGTAGTGTGTAGTGTGTAATGTGTAATGTGTAGTGTGTAATGTGTAGTGTGTAGTGTGTAGTGTGTATTGTGTAGTGTGTGATGTGTAGTGTGTGGTGTGTAATGTGTAGTGTGTAGTGTGTGGTGTGTAATGTGTAGTGTGTAGTGTGTAGTGTTTTCTCTAAAATTCCATCGAAGAAGTTAAACACAGGGAAATGATTTCAGCTCTGTCTGTAAGCAATAGTGACAAAAAAAGAATAAAAATAGAGAGCTAGACACAGAGAAGAGGAGAGAATGATCCAGCGAGAGGTCAAACGTTTATTTCTGCTCCATATGCTGCCCTGATGATCTCCACGATTCAGCTCTCATTTAACCTTTGACCTTTAATTTATCCGAATCGGATCCGTGTCCATGAGGCTGTGACTGTAAATTCAGCTCCGTCCTTATCCTTATATCGCACACTGGTTTTATCCGTCTCTCTCCATCCTTAACGTTCATCCATCCGTATATACCTACACTCCAGGATGTGCTGTGAATGGAAACGAATTCGCACTTCCTGTCATGTGGAGGTCTGAAGGGTGAAGATCCACATAAACACTCCATATAACGCATGATATTATTTATGGAAGGTGCTTTCCCTATTTATACAAACACTACACGTACATATTTTATGTTTGACTCTATTTAATATTTCATACAATAAGTATCTGACTTCAGGACTTGTAATTAAATTATGTTGTTCATTAATATTTACTGTTTGTTTGCTTGTTTATTGTTAGCAGTTAGCTAGCTATCCTATCAGAATTGCACGACGCCGTTTTAAACTATCTAATCAGGCAGGCGCGAGGGATTGCCTGAAAGCGGAATTCACCCAGAAAGCTTTGCGATTTCGATTCAAGTTCATTTTTTTTTCTTTCATAAAATGCCAACGGGTGTAAAATGTGAAAGATAAGTTATTTGCTTTAGTTAATTTAGCTAGGAATTCGAAACCTTACAGAAAATAAAAACAACTGAGGTTTTTCACCGGACGTAATTGAGAATGTGGACAAAAACGACTCTAAATTGTTTCCATGTGAAAACGTATTATGCGTTTTAAATCTATCCAACAGGCCAAGTCACGGATTCATCACTTCCTGTCTGGCTTACAGGAAGAGATATCCACTAGAGCCGGCAGGAAAACCTGTTTCCATAGTATCCTTGTAACGCCCATAATGAGCACAATTAGTGCTGTTCTACACCTAAATCGAACCCAAACCTTAACTTCAGTGACCTAAAGGAAACCTTTTGGCTCTTTTTAAAATAAAAGGTATAGTTTCTGTTAAAACAGACAAACAAAAATGCTGGACGAACGTTTCCACGGGATCAAAAACTGTCAGGTGTTTCGTATCCTTGTGGGGACTTTTTTTTTTTTTGGTTTTGCCCAAAATATAAACTAAAAGATAGGAAGTTTTGATCATTTTTGTGGGGACATTTGGCTCTGCTCCCTATGAGGTCCCCATTAAAATATAAAACCAAACAAACAAATTAAAAACAAAACAAATCCCAACCTTTTATTGAAGACGCAAACTAACAAACTAAGAATCAAAAGGTTGCTGAGGTTAATGTTAGGGTTAGATTTAGGTGTAGCATAGCATTTATTATCTGCGCTAAGATCAACAGAAGGTCCTCATAAGTCCTCATAACATGAAAAAGTGTGTGTGAGTGAATGTGTGAATGAGCCTCAATCTACAGTACGGTGTATTATTGCTGCATTACATGTGCGACCTGGGATAGGTTGCCATAACAACCTCTTATACGATATAATCATGAAGAAAGTGTCTGTGTTTGTGTGTACACATTATAAATAACATGGTATAAGCCACGGCCAAGTGGTTGAGCGCTTGTTTATGTTTGGATCGGCTTCCTGTCAGTTATTTTATAGAAACGCTGGTCACTGAAATCGCCAAGTGCCCAGCTCAGCCAGATAATTCTTCTGCGAGCAAAATAACTAATGAAAAAAAAAAACCCAGAATAAACATTTCCCCAAGATGGAGTCATTTATTACTCACGAAGGGAATGAAGATGGACGCAAAAATCACAAAACACAATCTGTACAAAACATTAACCTGTTTCAATCGCGGGTTTTTGCGGCCTCCTGGTTTTTTTGTTTGTTTGTTTTTTAATTCGAGGAGATAAAAAGATATGATATGAAAAATATGTATTTTTGAGCGATAACTTAAGCTGGCGTGTTAAATTCCTACGCAAAATGCGTACGTGAACGTTCATTAGCGCAATCAAACACACGATACTGTGCCTACTGGACACTTCATTTAGTAAACGCTCCTTAAGTGGAAGAGGGTTGCTTGGCAACCTTTGGCCTGGATTTGAGCCAAGTGTCTGCTGCGTGTGCGCACACACACAGACACACACACACACACACACACACACACACACACACATACACACACACACACACACTGCTTCCGAGGTAATTCAGGGCAATGCAGTGTTTATAGCGGCACTGCCTCATTCAGAGAGTCGAAATGGGAAAAACGATAGAGGAAAAAAAAGAGAAATTGAGTGAGCTGGAGAGAGAGAGAGAGAGAGAGAGAGGGAGAGAGAGAGAGAGAGAGAGGGAGAAGATGGAAGAGAAGAGGTCTGCAGAATGAAATTAGCTGAAGGAGGGTTTTCTGGCTGAAGTGTTAAAGCGCAGCGTCAGCAGATTTCCTACTCTATTGTTCTAAAGGAGACGTTAGAGACAAGAGGTACTGAAGAGGTATATCACCACACACACACACACACACACACACAAACACACATATACACACATATACACGTGTGACAAGATGAAATAGAAATCAAGGTCGCACCGATCACACTCGACATACAGGAGGAAAACATGAAGGCAATACCCTCCTGAAAAACACAGTAGAAACCATTTCAGAAATTCTGATGGTTTCCACTACAAATACCATTAAAACCATTAACAAATGTTGTGTGTTTGGGGCATTAGGATTTAATGCTTTGTGTATTGGTTTCCATTAGACATAAACATACCACTGAATGTTTAGAACACTAAACATTACCACTAGAGGTCCACACGGACCATTATAGTTTCCATTAAAACCAATACAATTCCCATTATAACCATTAGACTGCCTGTAATGGTTTCTCTATAGTTTCTTTTTTAATTGTATGGTCTGATATAAATAACGCCCAGCTACACGTACCTGTATCAACACGTACCTGTACCTTTATCAATCATTTCATTAAAACCGACTTCACGTCCCGTGTTTTTTTTTTTTTTTTTTTTTACCTCAAAATTGAGTCGATTATTACCTCAGAGATCATCTTATTTTTGAAGTAACGATTTGTAAACGATCGATTCTGAAAAACGTTCCTTTTTATTATTATTTTAACTCCATTGAACGCACTCATCCCTACCGTATAAGATGTTCGAAAACATTCCGCACGTCGTGAAATCATCCGAATTTCCTAAGGATCACGGGGAGAAGAAAAACAAGTGTTCCTGCTTTCCTTTTGTCGTTTTTACTTTGTTTACTTTCTACGTGACGCTGTGGCGTGGACTGACGCGGTTATCGACGGTAAAGAATAAAAGATATAACATTTTAAGTGAATGATTAGAATGACTTTACTGTACCTGACTAGCTAGCTAACCCTAAAAAAAACCCCGACCTAGCGATTTACCGCTAACGCTAATCTGTTAATCTCCTCACATCTCTTGGTGGTGTAAAATTCCCGAGTTGAAACAACGCTAATCGCAACGAAGTATTTATAAGTCGTGTGGCGTAAACGTCGCACGGGCCGAGATTATTTTGGTCCGTCGTAGAAATACTGTAGCGTGAGGCAAAATTCCAGGTCGCTGACGCATGCCTTTGTGCTTTCGTCCGCTCGGCTTCTGTAATGCACTTCACACCGTGCTGCCAGAAAACACATCGACTGACTGCAGGCTGAATTTCAACAAGCTCCTGTAAGCGGGGGGAAAAAAAAGAAGAAGAAGAAGAAGAAAAAAAAAACAGCTGGCTTTAAGCCGATTTTATTTATTTATTTATTTATAAAAGTGCTTATTCGCCTATAAAAGCCTTTAACGGTTTTACTAACATCGGATTCATTTATCGCCTCGTCACAGCCCAAGCGCCGTTACGTCGCTTCAACACGCTAAATATTAGCGTTGTTATCGTTATTATTTCAAACGTTGTTAAGTTTCTTGATACGATGTCCAAGTAAATGAAACGTCCACGTAAAATGACTTATTTCATTATTTATTCAGTACGTTCATGAAGTGAAATGAGTACATTTTAATTAGTATTTCATTATATAAAGAAAAGCGAGCTTCAAATTCAAATTGTGTCCTTTGGCTTTAAGACGTCAGCGCAAGCATGCACCGCTGTGATTGGCTAACGTGCTTGCCTATGAATTAATTATCGAAGCCACCTGCCGTAACACGTGCGGAATTGTTTTCGGAGACCGAGCGCCAGGGGGCGGGACCAACGGTGCCATTATGTAAAAGTAGGTGTCGACGGCTTGCTGCAGGGGCAGTCATATGCAAATGTTTTTACCCGTGTGATGTCACAAGTCTCAGCATGTCCAAACGAGCTGGGTTATAAATAAATGATTTTGTCGTACTGAGGACGATGTATTAAGCCACGAAACAACCTCTTATACGTATGTCAACGGAGAATTTGATTTCTCATGTCATGACGCCTTTACGGTTTTGAATAATATCTGTTTTTATTTATTTAGTTATATGGTTTTTTTTTTCAGAGAGTGCATCTTTAAGTCGCATTTTTTTTTAAAAGCCAAAAAAAGAATGATGCATTTCCTGTAAATATTATACGAATGTAACGAACTTGATAATAAAGACAGCGCAGAAATAGAATATCGAATGAAACCTGCAGCTTTAATTTTCTCACAGAGTGAACAGAGATCATTAAAAGAACAAAACCTTTTAAAAACACAACCAGAAACGACAACCGTCGAGTTCAGTTCAGTTCTGTTTGTAGTGTAGCACTGCCATCTTATGGCTGTCCTGCTTCGGTGTGTGTGTGTGTGTGTGTGTGTGTGTGTGTGAGTCAAAAAGGAGAATTCATTCCAAGTTTGGTGTCAAATTGCAGCTTCTGCCTTTTCTGGTACCTCACCCTCATCCTGTAACACACACACACACACACACACACACACAATTATTATTTATATTAATTACATTATCATTATCATTATTATTATTATTAGTAGTAGTATTCTCCCAATAACAAGCTGCATGTTTTTCTCTAATGAACTGTAAGACAGAGAGAATAGAGAGAGAGCTGCTGAGGGAACGAGTGTTTATAGCTGCTATAACGTACGTGAGAATAGGAACTCACTCGTTTCCTGGAGCGTTAAGTGTAATGACAAATGGATAAAAACTACGCTTCTCTCATAACAGGATTATTATTACCTTATCTCATGCAGTTTTATTCCCTCGTTGATAAATACGAGGGGGAGGAGCCAGAGGATTCCCAGCAACCAGGTTACCGGTGGTACGTCACTGATGTAGAAAATGCGGTGAGGGGTGGGGTCATGCCAGAGGAGGCGGGATCCAGTTGCTATGGAAACACTCAGGATGGGTCTGAATGTGAGAAAAAAAAAAAACCCTGCATAAGCCTGAAATGTAAATGAAGGCCTATACAGTATTATATAATATACAGCTTTAGATCAATGCTTGTTTTTTTCCTGACAACCAAACAAATATATAATAAATATGCTGAAATATTAAGTGTGAACGTTAAGAAAAAATTGAGGAGTGCGTTGAGACTCACAGAGTGCAGATGACGGCGCACCAGCTGTGGTTGCTCAGAGGGTTTTGCTTCCACAAAGGTGCCGAGCGATGCACGTGACTGACTGACGTGCACACTACCGAGAGAAAAAAAATGTAAGGAGTAAGTAGTGACACACGCTAGACCACTCGGTTAAACGAAAATAATCCACGCTAAAAAATATTCCACTTCGAGTATATTACTGGAGTCTGGAGTGTGTTATTCCACATATACAAAAGCAATTTCCCAAAAACTGCTGTTATACTAATAAATGAATTCACCTCTTCGGACCGATCAGCCTCGAGAATTCAGACTCAAACAAAGCGTAATAAAATGCATACAAAAATGATTTCATTACACCTTAAAACATGACCATGAACATGAGGAGCAACTTTTGACTCACTGGCATAGACAAGAGAGAGCAAGGCAATGACTTTCTGTCCCAGAGAAAGACCGTCCGAGTGTTTGCCGTACCAGTCTGGGGACCATGCTGAAGAATTCCTAAACAAAACAGTATGAAAAGAAATTACATGGATAGTGTTCAGCAGGCTTAACAGGTTTAGAAGATTTAGAATGTTTAGAATCTCTAGCAGGTTTAGAATGTTTAGCAGGTTTAGCAGGTTTAGCAGGTTTAGAAGATTTAGAAGGTTTAGCACATTTAGAATCTTTAGCAGGTTTAGCACTTTTAGCAGGTTTAGAAGATTTAGAATGTTTAGCAGGTTTAGCAGGTTTAGAATGTTTAGCAGGTTTAGAAGATTTAGAATGTTTAGCATGTTTAGAATGTTTAGCAGGTTTAGCAGGTTTAGAATGTTTAGCAGGTTTAGAATGTTTAGCAGGTTTAGCAGGTTTAGCAGGTTTAGAAGATTTAGAATGTTTAGCATGTTTAGAATGTTTAGCACGTTTAGCAGGTTTAGAAGGTTTAGCATGTTTAGAATCTTTAGAAGGTTTAGCACGTTTAGCAGGTTTAGAAGATTTAGAAGGTTTAGCAGGTTTAGCACGTTTAGCAGGTTTAGCAGGTTTAGAAGGTTTAGCACGTTTAGCAGGTTTACAAGGTTTAGCACGTTTAGCAGGTTTAGCAGGTTTAGCAGGTTTAGAATGTTTAGCAGGTTTAGAAGGTTTAGCAGGTTTAGCAGGTTTAGAAGGTTTAGCACGTTTAGCAGGTTTAGCAGGTTTAGCACGTTTAGAATCTTTAGCAGGTTTAGCAGGTTTAGCAGGTTTAGCAGGTTTAGAAGGTTTAGCAGGTTTAGAAGGTTTAGCACGTTTAGCAGGTTTAGCAGGTTTAGCACGTTTAGAATCTTTAGCAGGTTTAGCAGGTTTAGCAGGTTTAGAAGATTTAGAAGGTTTAGCAGGTTTAGAAGGTTTAGCAGGTTTAGCAGGTTTAGCAGGTTTAGAATCTTTAGCAGGTTTAGCACGTTTAGCAGGTTTAGAAGGTTTAGCATGTTTAGAATCTTTAGCAGGTTTAGCACATTTAGAAGGTTTAGCACATTTAGAAGGTTTAGCACGTTTAGGACGTTTAAAAGGTTTAGCACATTTAGCAGGTTTAGCACGTTTAGCAGGTTTAGCAGGTTTAGGACGTTTAGCACGTTTAGAAGGTTTAGCACATTTAGCAGGTTTAGCACGTTTAGCAGGTTTAGCACGTTTAGCAGGTTTAGCACGTTTAGCAGGTTTAGCACGTTTAGAAGCTTTAGCACATTTAGGAGGTTTAGCACGTTTAGAAGGTTTAGCACGTTTAGCAGGTTTAGCACGTTTAGCAGGTTTAGCACGTTTAGAAGCTTTAGCACATTTAGGAGGTTTAGCACGTTTAGAAGGTTTAGCAGGTTTAGCAGGTTTTGCTTAGCTTTGGAAATGATTAATAAATAAACAAATGCGCACAATTATCCATAGCAATAAAAATAATAATTCATTACTAATACAAATGACTCATCCAAACATTAAAATCTAGATCGGGATAAAATGTAATAAAATATTAATAGTACATGATTTTATTAGAAATGTAGTACGAAATGAACGTGAAAACAACACGAATATTGTACAATAAAAACGCAGTAAAAATGATGTAAAAGGAACTGATACGTCGAGAATAGATATTTCAAAAGCAGAAGGAAAATCATCAAATCAAATCAAATCAAATCAAGGTGTTATTGTGTAACTTATCACTGTGTTAATTGCCAATGCAAAGCAGTCTAATAGATATTATATACTATAGATTACTATATATTATATACTATAGATATTATACTACTGTATACGCAATATTATCTCTTCTGTGTACAAAAACGAACACTAAGTGACTCCTGTAATAAAGCCTTGATAATAAATATAATTACAGAGATTACGTACATGAGCAGAGCTGTCGGGTGACAGAGTTTCCCGTCTTCGTGATTGATGTTCAGGCAGAAAGCGTGCAGTAAAAGGCCGAAGCAGGTTAAATAGACGCACACGGTCAGACCAAACTTCACCGAGTAGCAGAGCACGAAGTACCGCAGCGTCTGCAGGTGAGAATTTAGAGAATTGTGTGATGACCACAATATTTTAGACTGCTGATGTTTATTGCTTTGGAATGCAAATTATTATGAATGAAATATGATGAAATTCGGCACAGCGATAGAGGACACGCTTAGCTGTCTTCACACCAATTTTGGTGTACGCCAATCAAGAGCTGTAGCGCCACCAACAAGGCAAACTCGGACATACGTTTGCAATAATAATAATGTGGTAGAAATGAGGTTTCACTGTACTCTAATACCCCCCCACACACACTTAAAGCTCACAGACTTGTTTTAGTGTTTTACATGATATATTTTTGAATAATAAGTACTACCTAAAAAAAAAAACCTGATAGCTATTTGATTAATAATAAAACATTTCTGGTAATGCGTTGTGACTTTCAGACTGACTTCATTTGCATATAAAAGAATCAATAGAGATTAAAATAAAATGAGATATAATTAGATAATTAAAATTAGATATATAAGTGCTTTTTGTTGCACCTCATTTTATAGTAGGTAATCAGGTAATAGGTAATTATTTTGTAAGTAGCTAATAATGAAAGATATGTATGTGGTAAGTAATTGTATTTACTATGTAACATGTGGAAGCTAGTAATAATAGGCAAGTATGGGGTAGGTAGTTAGCCATTAGTTAGTAGCTAGTAAGTAGTTTGGTATTAAATATTTAAGGATGGGAAAGTGTGGTAACATGGTAGCTAGTAATCATGTATAAGTATATAATACTGTAAGTTCTTAGGTTTTAAATATGCTAACTAAGTTAGTTTTTAATATATGGTAACTAGTAATATTAGGCACATAGTTAGTAAGTAGTTTGTTTTTAATATGTAAGGATGGGGAAACATGTGGTAAAGTCATAGCTAGTAATTATATATCAGTATGATACTGTAAGTACTTAGTTTATAATATGCAAACTAAGTTAGTTTTTAATATGTGGCAGCTAGAAATATTAGGCAAGTGTAGGGTAGGTAATTAGCAAGCAGTCAGTTGGTATTTAGTAAGTAGTTAATTTTTAATATATGGTAATAATATGTAATAATTCCGTACATTTATATAGCGCTTTTCTGGACACTCAAAGCGCTTTACATTATATTGGGTACAAGTATAGGGTAGTTAGTTAGTAAGTAGTTAGTTAATTGTAAGTTCTTAAATATGTAAGGGTGGGGATATGTATCTGGTTTTTAATAGGTACATGTTAGCTAGCAATAATAGGTAAATATGGGGTAAGTCGTTGGTATAATTCACTATCAAATACGTGCTACTTTCCATACTGTAAATTGAAGTACTGCCTCTGTTTTGTTTTTGTTTTTTTACCTTTTTTGGTAGGAATCTCAGATTTTTCCCAGTAGGAACCTTCATGATGGAGCTGTCAGATGGCTTTCCCAGCAGTGACACACTGGATAGATAGAAAATAATGAAACAGATGTTCAACACAAAATGGTGCGCAGGTTTCTCCCTGAGAACTTATCTACTTGGAGCAGAAACCTTTTACATAAATGAGCTATACGTATATATATATATATATATATATATATATATATATATATATATATATATATATATATATATATACACACACCGTTTGTTTGTGTGTGTGTGTGTGTGTGTGTATTTAGCTCTTTGCAAGGACCAAAAAGGACCAAATGTCCTCATAATGCTAGGATAGTGTCCTCACAATTACCCGGTCCTCAAAAAAAATACAATATTTTATAAACAAAAGAGTCAAAATATTTCCTTCTTGCTACTGAGTTAGGGTTAGGTTTAGGTGTGTGTGTGTGTGTGTGTGTGTGTGTGTGTGTGTGTGTGTACCTGAGCATGGGGTAATAACAACATGAGAGAAGGAGAACATCACTGGTAGCCAGAGGAGGAGGCAGTTGGCACATAAATGCCAGAATCTGCAATCACACACACACACACACACACACACACACACACACACACACACACACACACACACACACAGTGATATTCCTTTGATGTTCCAGTATTTCGACTGTCCATGTTCCGATAGATAAGATTGGACTTCACTATGTTTTGGTGCAATGTTAAACTCGGGTGTGATCAGTACCTGTATAAGAACGAGCGAGAGCTGACACTGAAGCAAGAACAGGAAACACTTCCTGATCCCAGCCGTGGTGTGGCGAGCCTGTGGTACACACATTACACCCTTAATAATATACAGTAATAATACAGCTGTAATTTCAGTGTTTATGTTAATGTTAGTAAGTAATGATCAGTTATTAATAAGGAGTCAATAAGTAAGTAGTAAACTTTAACACTTCACAATATTTACTAAAAAATATTCTTTCTTTCTCCGTTCCATATTCTTTCCATTGTGTATGTAACTATCTATCTATCGATCCGTCTGTTTGTCTGTCTATCTATCTATTTATTTATTTATTTGTGTGTGTGTGTGTGTGTGTGTGTGTGTACCTGTCTGATCAGGCTGATGACCAGGTTGTTGTCCTGTCGGTGCAGCTGCACGGTGCAGGCTAACCCACAGATGGCGCCGGACAGCCGACTCAGACTCACAGCGCTCGATTCGCTCCGAGTCCTTGGGTGGATGTCGTTACCGGACGGACAGCACATGGGGGCGAGTGGCTCTAGAGCGATGCTGTGGAAAGAAAGATAAGAGGTCCAGCGAAATCAGGAATGGAGTATGTCACAAAAGACAAGATGGATAAAGAGGTCACATGACCTGATGTCACTCTGAAGGAAGATGGCGTTGTTGTTGATGTTCTGGCTGCTGCCGAGGCAACACACAACTTCTCCGTACTCCTGCATGATGCACACCATCTCACACTCGGCTATGACACGCATACAGCACACACACACACACACACACACACACAAATGTAAATTTAAGTTTGTATTCAATTTTTAGATCTTAGGAAAAGCAGTGAGGAGCTTTAATAAAATTAAAATCCTCATGGAGCTGAGCGTGTGCAAGGATTGATTAGACATTCTGTGTCATAGTGTTCGTTATTATTCTAAAATAGTAGAAAATAGTCAAAACGAAGACCTTCTATGAGCAGGGGGTGTACAAACTTTTGAGCAGCAGCGTATATTCAGGTCCATTCCATATAACGAGCTTAATATTCATATTACTATTTTTTTTGTGGCTTTCAATGGATAAAAAGTAGGACATTCTGTACTTTAATAAAATAAAATAAAAAACTGCTGTGCTATAAGAGGAATAAAACACATCAGGTGTGTGTGTGTGAGTGTGTGTGTGTGTGTGTGTGTGTGTGTGTGTGTGTGTGTACACACTCTGAGATGTGCAGTCTGTGAATAAAGGGACCAGAAGTGGAACGTTATCGATGTTTTCCAAGTGAGGCCGGACGTTCTCGATACCTTTGGGCAGCTTGGCCTGAAAAACACCCAAAATACCAACCAGTCAACGGTGTGTGTGTGTGTGTGTGTGTGTGTGTGTGTATGTGTGTGTGTGTGGGGGGGGGGGGGGGGGGGGGGGGGTACCCTGTTCAAATCTTCAATAAGACATGCGCTTTCATGCTCCATCAACCTTGACTCTGCCTCCTCTCTCACACACTCCCCAATCAGATGAGATTCCTCTGGAACAGATTACGATGATAAAAATCCCTCAGTGACGCAAACAAAGTTTAAAAAAAAAAAACCACACCACAACTTATGTGTATAAGTGTATGTCTGTGTGTATGTGTGTATGTGTGTGTTTGTGTATGTGTGTATTTGTGTAGGTGTGTATGTGTGTATATGTGTATTTGTGTATTTGTGTATGTGTGTATTTGTGTATGTGTATGTGTGTATTTGTGTATGTGTGTAAGTGTGTATTTGTGAATGTGTGTATGTGTGTATGTGTGTAAGTGTGTATGTGTGTATGTGTGTATTTGTGTATGTGTGTATGTGTGTATTTGTGTATGTGTGTAAGTGTGTATTTGTGAATGTGTGTATGTGTGTATGTGTGTAAGTGTGTATTTGTGTATGTGTGTATTTGTGTGTTTATGCATGTATGTATTTATGTATGTGTGTGTGTATGTGTGTATGTGTGTATGTGTGTATGCGTGTATTTGTGTATGCGTGTATGTGTGTATTTGTGTATGCGTGTATGTGTGTATGTGTGTATGCGTGTATTTGTGTATGTGTGTATGTGTGTATTTGTGTATGTGTGTATGTGTGTATTTGTGTATGTGTGTATGTGTGTATTTGTGTATGTGTGTATGTGTATATGTGTATGTGTGTATTTGTGTATTTATGCATGTATGTATATGTGTATTTGTGTATGTGTGTATGTGTGTATGTGTGTAAGTGTGTAAGTGTGTATTTGTGTATGTGTGTATGTGTGTATTTGTGTATTTATGTATGTATTTATTTGTGTATGTGTGTATATGTGTATTTGTGTATTTGTATGTGTGTATTTGTGTGTGTGTATGTGTGTATTTGTGTATGTGTGTATGTGTGTATTTGTGTATGTGTGTATGTGTGTATTTGTGTATTTATGTATGTATGTATTTGTGTATGTGTATGTGTGTATTTGTGTATGTGTGTATGTGTGTATTTGTGTATGTGTGTATTTGTGTATGTGTGTATGTGTGTATTTGTGTATGTGTGTATGCGTGTATTTGTGTATGTGTGTATTTATGTATGTGTGTATGTGTGTATTTGTGTATGTATGTATTTGTGTATGTGTGTATGTGTGTATTTGTGTATGTGTGTATGTGTGTATGTGTTTATTTATGTATGTGTGTATGTGTGTATTTGTGCATGTGTGTATTTATATATGTGTGTATTTGTGTATTTGTGTATGTGTGTATGTGTGTATTTGTGTATGTGTGTATGTGTGTATTTGTGTATGTATGTATTTGTGTATGTGTGTATGTGTGTATTTGTGTATGTGTGTATTTGTGTATGTGTGTATGTGTGTATTTGTGTATTTATGTATGTGTGTATGTGTGTATTTGTGTATGTATGTATTTGTGTATGTGTGTATGTGTGTATTTGTGTATGTGTGTATGTGTGTATTTGTGTATTTATGTATGTGTGTATGTGTGTATGTGTGCATTTATGTATGTGTGTATGTGTGTATTTGTGTATTTATGTATGTGTGTATGTGTGTATTTGTGTATGTATGTATTTGTGTATGTGTGTATGTGTGTATTTGTGTATGTGTGTATGTGTGTATGTGTGTATTTGTGTATTTGTGTATTTATGTATGTGTGTATGTGTGTATTTATGTATGTGTGTATGTGTGTATTTATGTATGTGTGTATGTGTGTATTTATGTATGTGTGTATGTGTGTATTTGTGTATGTATGTATTTGTGTATGTGTGTATGTGTGTATTTGTGTATGTGTGTATGTGTGTATTTGTGTATTTGTGTATTTATGTATGTGTGTATGTGTGTATTTATGTATGTGTGTATGTGTGTATTTATGTATGTGTGTATGTGTGTATTTGTGTATGTATGTATTTGTGTATGTCTGTATTTGTGTATGTGTGTATGTGTGTATTTGTGTATGTGTGTATGTATGTATTTGTGTATTTTGTATTTATGTATGTGTGTATGTGTGTATTTGTGTATTTTGTATTTATGTATGTGTGTATGTGTGTATTTGTGTATTTTGTATTTATGTATGTGTGTATGTGTGTATGTATGTATTTATGTATGTGTATATGTGTGTGTTTGTGTATGTGTGTATGTGTGTATTTGTATATGTGTGTATGTGTGTATTTGTGTATGTGTGTATGTGTGTATGTGTGTATTTGTGTATGCGTGTATGTGTGTATTTGTGTATGTGTGTATGTGTGTATTTGTGTATGTGTGTATGTGTGTATGCGTGTATGCGTGTATGCATGTATTTGTGTATGTGTGTATGTGTGTATTTATGTATGTGTATATGTGTGTGTTTGTGTATGTGTGTATGTGTGTATTTGTATATGTGTGTATGTGTGTATGTGTGTATGTGTGTATTTGTGTATGCGTGTATGTGTGTATGTGTGTATGTGTGTATTTGTGTATGTGTGTATGTGTGTATGTGTGTATTTGTGTATGCGTGTATGCGTGTATGCGTGTATGCGTGTATGCGTGTATTTGTGTATGTGTGTATTTGTGTATGTGTGTATGTGTGTATTTGTGTATGTGTGTATTTGTGTATGTGTGTATGTGTGTATTTGTGTATGTGTGTATTTGTGTATGTGTGTATGTGTGTATTTGTGTATGTGTGTATGTGTGTATGTGTGTATTTGTGTATGTGTGTATGTGTGTATGCGTGTATGCGTGTATGCGTGTATTTGTGTATGTGTGTATGTGTGTATGCGTGTATGCGTGTATGCGTGTATTTGTGTATGTGTGTATGTGTGTATGCGTGTATGCGTGTATGCGTGTATGTGTGTATTTGTGTATGTGTGTATGTGTGTATGTGTGTATTTGTGTATGTGTGTATGCGTGTATGCGTGTATGCGTGTATGCGTGTATTTGTGTATGTGTGTATGTGTGTATTTGTGTATGTGTGTATGCGTGTATGCGTGTATGCGTGTATGTGTGTATTTGTGTATGTGTGTATATGTGTATTTGTGTATTTATGTATGTATGTATTTGTGTATGTGTATGTGTGTATTTGTGTATGTGTGTATGTGTGTATGTGTGTATTTATGTATGTGTGTACGTGTGTACGTGTGTATGTGTGTATTTGTGTATGTGTGTATGTGTGTATTTTTGTATGTGTATATGTGTGTATGTGTGTATGTGTGTATTTGTGTATGTGTGTATTTGTGTATGTGTGTATGTGTGTATTTGTGTATGTGTGTATTTGTGTATGTGTGTATGTGTGTATTTGTGTATGTGTGTATTTATGTATGTGTGTATGTGTGTATTTGTGTATGTATGTATTTGTGTATGTGTGTATGTGTGTATTTGTGTATGTGTGTATGTGTGTATGTGTTTATTTATGTATGTGTGTATGTGTGTATTTGTGTATGTGTGTATTTATATATGTGTGTATTTGTGTATTTGTGTATGTGTGTATGTGTGTATTTGTGTATGTGTGTATGTGTGTATTTGTGTATGTGTGTATTTATATATGTGTGTATTTGTGTATGTGTGTATGTGTGTATTTGTGTATGTGTGTATGTGTGTATTTGTGTATGTGTGTATTTATATATGTGTGTATTTGTGTATTTGTGTATGTGTGTATGTGTGTATTTGTGTATGTGTGTATGTGTGTATTTGTGTATGTGTGTATGTGTGTATTTATGTATGTGTGTATGTGTGTATGTGTGTATTTGTGTATTTATGTATGTGTGTATGTGTGTATTTGTGTATGTATGTATTTGTGTATGTGTGTATGTGTGTATTTGTGTTTGTGTGTATGTGTGTATTTGTGTATTTGTGTATTTATGTATGTGTGTATGTGTGTATTTATGTATGTGTGTATGTGTGTATTTGTGTATGTGTGTATGTGTGTATTTGTGTATGTGTGTATGTGTGTATTTGTGTATGTATGCATTTGTGTATGTCTGTATTTGTGTATGTGTGTATGTGTGTATTTGTGTATTTTGTATTTATGTATGTGTGTATGTGTGTATGTATGTATGTGTGTATGTGTGTATGTGTGTATTTATGTATGTGTGTATGTGTGTATTTGTGTATGTGTGTATGTGTGTATGTGTGTATTTGTGTATGTGTGTATGCGTGTATGCGTGTATGCGTGTATGTGTGTATTTGTGTATGTGTGTATGTGTGTATGTGTGTATTTGTGTATGTGTGTATGCGTGTATGCGTGTATGCGTGTATGTGTGTATTTGTGTATGTGTGTATATGTGTATTTGTGTATTTATGTATGTATGTATTTGTGTATGTGTATGTGTGTATTTGTGTATGTGTGTATGTGTGTATGTGTGTATTTATGTATGTGTGTACGTGTGTACGTGTGTATGTGTGTATTTGTGTATGTGTGTATGTGTGTATTTTTGTATGTGTATATGTGTGTATGTGTGTATGTGTGTATTTGTGTATGTGTGTATTTGTGTATGTGTGTATGTGTGTATTTGTGTATGTGTGTATTTGTGTATGTGTGTATGTGTGTATTTGTGTATGTGTGTATTTATGTATGTGTGTATGTGTGTATTTGTGTATGTATGTATTTGTGTATGTGTGTATGTGTGTATTTGTGTATGTGTGTATGTGTGTATGTGTTTATTTATGTATGTGTGTATGTGTGTATTTGTGTATGTGTGTATTTATATATGTGTGTATTTGTGTATTTGTGTATGTGTGTATGTGTGTATTTGTGTATGTGTGTATGTGTGTATTTGTGTATGTGTGTATTTATATATGTGTGTATTTGTGTATGTGTGTATGTGTGTATTTGTGTATGTGTGTATGTGTGTATTTGTGTATGTGTGTATTTATATATGTGTGTATTTGTGTATTTGTGTATGTGTGTATGTGTGTATTTGTGTATGTGTGTATGTGTGTATTTGTGTATGTGTGTATGTGTGTATTTATGTATGTGTGTATGTGTGTATGTGTGTATTTGTGTATTTATGTATGTGTGTATGTGTGTATTTGTGTATGTATGTATTTGTGTATGTGTGTATGTGTGTATTTGTGTTTGTGTGTATGTGTGTATTTGTGTATTTGTGTATTTATGTATGTGTGTATGTGTGTATTTATGTATGTGTGTATGTGTGTATTTGTGTATGTGTGTATGTGTGTATTTGTGTATGTGTGTATGTGTGTATTTGTGTATGTATGCATTTGTGTATGTCTGTATTTGTGTATGTGTGTATG
>NC_030441.2:1097500-1102500 GCF_001660625.3 Ictalurus punctatus
TGTCAGGATCATGAGGTTGAAGCAGTGGTTTGAATGACACAGCGACACACTGACCTGCCATGCAGGAGCGCTGGTAAAAATCCACCACCTTCTTTCTGCCCAACGCAAGTTCCAGGCCGTTAAGGACAGTATATTTATGATGTCATAAATATATGCAAATAAAGTGGTGGTGGTGGTGGTGTGTGTGTGTGTGTGTGTGTGGGGGGGGGGTTCTGACCTGTCTGAGTCTGTCAGCATCTGGAGGTCTTCTCCATTCCAGAATTCAGAGCAAGCACTGAGGACCGCGTCGGCAGAGCCGTAAGAAAACAGCTGGAAATCGCCTGGAAGCCAGAGTGATAAACATGCGATTAAGATCAACAAGTGTGTTTGGGCATGTGGGGACCGCACAAAGATAGGAATGTCTGACAGCTTCTACTAAATGTCCCCATAAGTATAGGAATATCTGAGAGGTTTGACATTGTGGAAACATGCGGCCGGGCTCCACATGGTTTGTTTTTGGCTACCCAGATTGAAGTTAAAGGGATTTAGGTTTTGCATAATATTCATTAACTGCTTTAATGTCAATGGAAGGTCCTGTATGTATGTATGTGTGTGTGTGTGTGTGTGTGTGTGTGTGTGTGTGTGTGTGATCACCAGTGTGTGCATGGTGCACCAGCAGGGCGATGAGATGTGAGAACGGGAGGCGTCTCATGGAAACAGAGGGCGGGGCAATCACCCCTGGCTCCCCAGAGCAAGGGATTGTGGGTAGGGTGTAGGCAGCCACGCTCATTCTCTGTTGGAATGGTTCCCGGGCCAAAGGAGAGAACCCTACACACACACACACACACACAAACACAAGGCGAAAGTAATTTGTTTGATGGAGCTTAACTGCTTTTCAGGTTAATAGGGAATTAAAGGGAGCTTACGTTCGGAGAACATTTCTGCGCCTGAGTCACTATAAGATGTTTTTATACACATCTAAACACTAATACAGATTAGTAATAAAACCGGAACTTTATAAGAGTAAAAGAGGCATTTATGCTTTTTGCGTCTTCTTGCTAGCATGCCAAGCTGCATTTTGTTGTCTTATGTTCATATTTATTTATTTATTTGTAAAAGTATTTTAAGTGTATATTTTATTTTATTGTATTTTTAAAAATGTATTCTTACCCAGAATCTTCGGGAGCTGGCAGAGGCCCCACGGCGGGCGAACTGGCTGGCAGGGTGGGCGCGTGCGCAGCAGTGCAGCGTGTGAAAGGTGATCGGAGAGGCGGAGCACGCGTGTCGCCATGGCGGCGTCACCAAGCAGGAGCTGAATGGCCAAACCGAGAGGGTGTAAAGAACGGGCATGGCGCTCCCACCGCATGTCGTCGAACTGCACCCGAGTGTCATCAAAGTGCGCCCGGTCCAATGAGAGACTCAGCGTCTCCAGACCACAGAAGGGGCGGGGCTAACGAAGCGTCAGAAAGCATTAACACGTGAATGTTTCAATATGAGTTTTATGGTCGTAGCCTTCAGAACACGTTAGGCCCATCGTTGCACCGACCATTACTTAGTTAAAATGAATGAACAACAACTTAATGGACCGGTTTGCTGGGAAAATTCAGAACCGAGGCTGAAAAGTAAATTCTGAAAAGCACGTTCAGGAAGTCATCAACAGACTGGAATCACACACGTGAAGAGAGCTCGACTATAAAGTGAAAATACCTTGGCGCTTTCATCATTCATGTTCTCTCTGTCTTTCTGTTTTTGGTTCGCCCCCTCTGAGGGCAGCGTCTTGCTGAAGAACAAAATCTTCTCTGGGTTTGGACTGGGCCAAGACAGGATGCCTTGCTTATCAACACAGCATAACACCTCAAGCACACACACACACACACACACACACACACAAACACGTAAATATACAGCGAGATCCAAATTTCCACTAGCAATAACTCTTTATTTCATCAAATACAAAAATATGTTGAATATGTAGCTAAAACAGAGGATGTTAAAGGAAAATGATCGACAGTGGTGTGATGTGATGAAGCGGAGTTATCGTTACAACGCCTAAGCTGTGTTCCTTGGTTTTTAAGTCTCTGGGTTACTGATCAGAAGGTCGGGGGTTCAAGCTCCAGCACTGCCTGGCACTGGGTTACTAATCGGAAGGTCAGGGGTTCAAGCCCCAGCACTGCCAGGCACTGGGTTACTAATTGGAAGGTCAGGGGTTCAAGCCCCAGCACTGCCAGGCACTAGGTTACTAATTGGAAGGTCAGGGGTTCAAGCCCCAGCACTGCCTGGCACTGGGTTACTAATTGGAAGGTCAGGGGTTCAAGCCCCAGCACTGCCAGGCACTAGGTTACTAATTGGAAGGTCAGGGGTTCAAGCCCCAGCACTGCCAGTCACTGGGTTACTAATCGGAAGTTCAGGGGTTCAAGCCCCAGCACTGCCAGGCACTGGGTTACTAATTGGAAGGTCAGGGGTTCAAGCCCCAGCACTGCCTGGCACTGGGTTACTAATTGGAAGGTCAGGGGTTCAAGCCCCAGCACTGCCAGGCACTGGGTTACTAATTGGAAGGTCGGGAGTTCATTGCCAAGCAAGAAACTTAACCCTCTCTGCTCCAGGGACGCTGTATCATGGCGTTCTGACCCCAACTTTCTGATATGCTGGGGTATGCTATAATGTATACATGATTAATAAAAACTTGTTATCATTATCATTATTACAGCATGTCCTGAAGTGATTTATTCCTCGTGTACCATAGAAATGTTTTGGATTTTGGACCCTGATTCTTTTAGACTTTGCTACATTGAATTTCCTGCCAGTTCCTGTCAACTGCCTGTTGGGAAGTCTAGCTATCTACAGTAGAGTGTGAACACACACACACACACCCAAACACACAAACACACAAACACTTACTGTAACAGAGCCCAGGTTGTGCAGGAGACTCGCTGTGTGACAGAGCGCTGAAGATCGTCCGAAAAGCACAGAGAAAAATGTACCGCACATCAGCTTCCACACTTCCTGTTTGTCAAAATTGACAACCCCCCCCCCCCAAAAAAAAGAGACAGTTTTACACTCTCTGACACTGGAGCCTCCTTCCATAAATGTTTGCCCTACGTCAATGTTTGTAGAAAAAGCGTATTGATATACAGTAAACCTGTCATTTGTCTTACTTCAGTAATAACTGTCCATAATTGACAGCAATTCTGACCAATCCGAATCGAGAATTCGGCGGTGTTTAATTGAACGTCTCCACGCTAACAACAGTATTCGTAATTGATACTTACCCACAAGGCCTTTGGCTGAGGGTCCATCTGAAGGAGGACTCGCACTTCCCCGTATATTCCCACCAATAACCAGAGCAACGGGAAGGTCAGGGGTAAGAGAGGCAGGATGCCATTTACCTACAGTGTAGCAGGAGCAGAGCGCTCATATACAGTAGTAGGTTTCAGGATGGATAATAATGCATAACACGATATCATTCCGGAGTGTGTGTGCATGCGTGTCATACTGGTAGCTGCAGTAATGTAACGTGCCATGGTCCTACTCCAGGAGCTCCCAGAACATAGCGCAGCATGTTCATAACCAGCAACACCACCTAGTTTTGGTGGCAGAAAAGCCGTTTAATACGAGAATCACTTTTGCTAATCACTCATACAGGTTTGTACTTAATCATGCAACGATTTAATTTCTAATTAGCACTGAAAAAAAAACAACATTTTCCAGGCTCACCAAAGTTAGCAGAGCAGGACCTCTCTCTAGTAAGGTCTGCACTGTGAACCGTTCGTTATCCAACACGGAGACAGGTCTGTGCTGAGAAAGCTCCAAACACCTCCTGAATAAAGGAAGAAAAAATTACGTATAAAACCGTTGTTTTCCGTTTTCAGCCAGGTCGTACAGAACAAATGTACATATTTTCTAATCAACATGCTTGATAAATATTAGGATGTAGTCTGTCTGCTGCTACATACACTTTGCATTAGTATTTCGACAGCTAGCTATTAGCATTCTGCTCGTTTGTATCATCAGCTACGGTAGCTAGCATGTGAGAAATTAGATGTAAAGTTGTCGCTAGCTACCCTCCACTAATGTTTTCCCGCATGCTGTGGTTTCTCGGTGCAAATTTACCGGCAGTAACTAAAACACAGTAACAGTGTTTGATCCGAGGCATCTTTATTCATTCGTGAACCTTTCGTTTACTTTCATACTTTAAGCAAAATAAGGAATAATGAGTTTATTCCATAGTTTTCTGCTTTCATTTGAATGATTTCGAAGATGTAGTTCAACTTTTACCAGAGGATTTGAATTTGGGTATTGTTTTTTTATACCATCTCTGCTAGTTACTAAAGCTGGTTAGTTAGACTCGAGGCCATGCTAATTCTGAATTAGCGTGTAGTGTAAAATTAGCACGTAATTCGAGTGTTCCTAACTTATTCAAAAACGAGCCCATGCGAGTCTCCTGGGGAACGCAGTTGAACTTTACACTGCAGACTTGGCCCACCCAAGACGTCAACATCTTAGCACAACGCTTGGACGTGGTACGGTGCTTGTCTGCATACGTAGGAGCGTTCGCTGGTGGAAATTTCCATCGACTCACTGAACCACTTCCAGCGCCGGAGTCCGAGTGACCCTGAAAAGCTGAGGCTGGAGCAAACGGTGAGGTCGTGACCTTTCTTGATCTAGACGGGATGGAGGACTTGAGACGTGACTGAACACATCGCTTCGGGACAGGACGACGTGTTCTTCTTCCTGTACTTCACAGAACGACCAGAAAACGATGGGTGGGATAGATTAACAAAGGTTGCAATATCTTTCCGTTATCTTCAAATATACTTGGCGTAAATAAAACATTCGAATGTTGGTTCACTGCCTATAATCATCTGCTTCTGCTGGGCTCTTTGTATCTTTGAGCAGTCTTGCCACACTGTGAGTGACTCCGAGCTAGGTGTATCTACATAACTATTCTCTTGTTAAAGCTGCTGACCTGGATACCCCTGAGTTCAGTGGGGGCCTCACTGCCTGGGCGCAGAGAGATGATG
>NC_030441.2:1107500-1225000 GCF_001660625.3 Ictalurus punctatus
TCACACACACAGTTTCTGTTTTTTTTCGCGTCAAACTGTAAGCTAAAGTTTAATGCGTATGTTTTTTAACCATTTATAGCTACATTTCATGTTATGGAATATCCACGAAACATGTTACTTCCTGTTCTTACATACATTATAGCGCAGTTATACTTACATTCTTTAAGTTAATAAGACAAAAATAAATAAATGCAGCTATTCTTGTTATCGGGAAAGTCCATGAAATGTTCCTGTGGCGCAAAACGTACCGTTACTGTACAAAAACAAAACAAACAAACAAACAAAAAAACGCCGGCACTGGAGACTCCTTCCGCAAAAGTGCAAAAACTGAAAGCAATAACAATATTAAACAACAATTTTTTTTCTTACTACATTACAATTTTGTTTAGCGGAGTCGGAGCTGTTGTTATAGAAAATGACTCGACACTTTCTGACCAATCAGAAGCCAGAATCCAGCAGCTGTGACGCTACTCCTGCGCTAACATGTGCCTGATATTTAACCGGTTGGTTTGGAGTCACGGAAAGATGCGGCGCTAGAGCCGAGGCGGACATTTAAACGAGTCGGACCCGGGTGCGGGATTCTCAGATGTAGATGATGTAGATGTAATCGGAAGAGACGGAAACTTCTGGAGGTTCAGGCTGCGAGGATTATATAATGATTTACAGCTTAATCTGTGGTATGAAATCACAAGTAACAAAAGGCAGTGTCTCTCTCTCTCTCTCTTCTCTCTCTCTCACACACACACACACGCACACACACACAATCCTATCACTTACCCCGGGGGCAGTTCCTCATTCTGGTCCTTATGGCGTGCAAACAAGGAGCATGAACCGTGTGTGTGCGTGAAAGAGAAAGAGAGAGAAAGGGAGAGTGAATGTCAGGTGAGGTTGGGTTGGGTTGGGTTGGCAGTTGATGAAAGAGAACCTGCTGGAGAAGGGTGTGTGTGTGTGTGTGTGTGTGTGTGTGTGTGTGGGTGGGTGTGTGTGTGGGTGTTATTAGATATGTGCACAGAATTCTACGGAAAACTTTACACGTTTTATCACTTAATGTGCAATAAGAAAACACACACACACACACACACACACACACACACACACACACACACTTCATGTTGTGTTGTAACTCTTCATTAAAACTAAATGAAAGGTTTTGGTAAAAAAAACAAAAAAAAACAAAAGCATCATCATACCATTCTGTGTGTTTTTTATTACGTCCTGTCGGTGGTGCTGTTGAGCTTGCGTCCACAAAAGGTCGTGAGATAAGTACCTAAGTATTTGTCTGAAAAAGCTGCGTGAAAATAACGCGCAATTTGCGAGACGAAAATGTGTGCAATTTAGCGATATCAACTTGAAAATAAGCCACGGATTTGATCGCGATTGTGAAATGTCACCTTACTAAAGCAAGATAAAAAAGTTGCGATTTTGACATCAAGTATACGCGATCTTACGTCGCAATTTCACGATTTCAAAACTTCGCGGTTCCTTAAAAATAACTCGCAACTGTGAGCGAAACGTTTGCAATTGAGTAACGTTAAAAACTCGCGATGTTTTCGCATAGCAGACACGAGATTCCACACGAGACGGAAAATGTATAGTCCTCTTTTGACTGCTGTGTCATCACTCCACACACACACACACACACATGTTGTGTATTTGTGCAGTTATGGGGACCACGTGCAGCATTTTATGGTCCTGAAGGACCGGCTGAGGCGCTACTTTATATGGGACGAAGTCTTCGCCTCGCTCAACCAGCTGGTGGAGTTCTACCGCATCAACAGCATCGCCAAAGAGAGGACCGTCTTCTTACGCAAGCCTGAGAGACTGCTGGCTGTGAGAACACACACACACACACACACACACACACTCTTTCTGCTATATTTATGTATACATATTATATTTCTGCACCTAATCCTATAATCAAATTTGCAACACTAAATCTAAAATGTTTCAGGTTTCTGTCTTTTACGAGTCTTTTACGGAAGGAGTCTCCAGTGTCAAGTGTTTTTTTTCCCCCCTCTTCCAGAGGCCACGGCACGCTCACGCCCTCCTCGACTTCACGCCGCATCACGCCACCCAGCTCCGTTTCCTGCGTGGTGACATCATCGACCTTCTGGACTGCTCGGACGCTCGTTGCTGGAAGGGGCGGTGCCGGGGTCAAGTGGGCGTGTTCCCGCCCGAATACGTCCAGCCCGTGCACCACTGAAGGGTGTTGAAGTGTATTTCAGCTCCAACCTCGAGCTTATTTATTAGTGAAATCTTTTCAGAAGACATTTTAGAAGACCTTGTAATGATTACGGATTCTAACTGGCGTTCAAATCGTATCGCATCGCCAAGCAAAGAATATCTGTATATACTGTACATACCATATTCCGTCCTAATTATAATGCATTCTTTTATATCTATATACGCATAATTATAATCCGAGCTGTACGTGAGTAAAGCCAGACGCACTGTATGTTATACACCGAGTTTCCTTTGTTATAATGTGTGTATATATATATATATATATACACACACAACACTGCTAGTTGCTATAAAGTAGTAGTAGTGTGTTTTCATACTGTAAGTGATTCTAAGAATGCTTGAATGCATCATAATGTTAAAAATACGTGTTAGTGAAACCCGATTCTTTTATTATGAAGAATATAAACGGTATCCGTTGTCGTACGTACGGCGAGATCCGAACGTCTGGGATTTTCCGGACGTTCTTCTTATTCTTCTTTTTTAATTCTTTCAATCACAAATAATGAAACTGTTCGTTTTAGAGCGCCGCGGCGATTTCGTTTCAGAGACGTGACGTATAACCCGACGTTAACCCCTGGAACTAGCGCAGAATCTCGAATATGAAATATTCCACATATAATATCTAATGAATGTAGATTCCTATATAAAACGATAGAAAGCCGTGTGTGTGTGTGTGTGTGTGTGTGTGTGTGAAATAACTGTAACGTACCAACAAAAGTTCATCGTTTTCAAGTTGCACAAAATATCACTTTATACAGTATTTTTTTCTTTTCAGTTTAAAAATGACAAGTAAGAATGAAGGAATGTTTTTGTTTGTTTGTTTGTTTGTTTGTTTGTTTCTGCTGCATATTTCCGGTGAACACTCTGGATACACTCGGGACGGTGGCAGCGAGGTTCCCCCGCTCCAGGGTTCGAGCCGTGTCGTTTTTAAATGCAGAAACAAATATTTCACTTCACATTTCTCATGTTTGGGCAGCAGGATTGGATCTCACCGGTTTTACTGTTTAACCGTTACCTCGTACAGCATGAACAGTAAGTCAAATTCAAAATGGATTCGCGTGAACTCTACTGACAAGTTGTAACACCTCGTAGTTGATTGTTTACACATTCAAGACGTTCAGGTTGACCGGAGTGGAATTCCGGTTATCTCTTTTTTCGGAATTCCCACTCAGGTGTGAAGCAGTATTTGGAAAGAAATGACAGTGTCAGTCACGTGCGGCTCCACCCGTCATTAACTGACGCATATTTGTGTGACGGCACCGGTCAGACGCCGCACGCCCACACGCCCACACACCTGAGTGCTGCCTAATGGTTATTAAATTGCTTTGTTTTTCTTGCGTTTTTTCCCCACCCCCACATTTCCATCGAAGGATAACCAAGGGGCACGCCCATGCCAAGAAACACAACAAAAATCACAATAAGCGGAATCGCAACATAGGGAAAGCGGCGTCCGTTGATTAAAACGTTTCGCCGTAAACGCCGTTGTTTTTAGGTTCAGCAGTGAAACGTAATACACGTTAATCACGAAAAACAATTCCCCTGGCGAACGCAGAATCCACGTGGATAAGATTTAAGCTAATTTCAGAAATGAAATAAAGTAAGAGCCTGGCTGTTTGGAATTGGCCTTGTTCGGGCTTGCCTCGATGACTTCATCGCTCGCAGTAAAAATCACACCTCAGATTTTCGGAATTCAGAGCGACTCAAACCGACTGACTCATAACACAGCGTGTGTTTCGAAAGTATAATAATTGTTTGGTTTTTTTGAATCATTTTTCCGCATAAGCTTGAAAACAATCCCTGATTTATGTCCGGAAATTAAACGGCAAAATAATCGGCGGAGTTACTGTAACCAGAATACTTACGGAGAAATTTTTTGTTTTAGCTATCGGAGCACGACACGTCATACTTTTTTATAGCTGCAGGTTACGGTTACTTTGTTTGTTTTGTACTTTGTATCCGATTTTACCTACTTTTAATGTTGTTCGTTGCTGTTCTCATTTACATAGTAGTCCTACTAGCTGTTACTAGCCTTTACTATCTGTTCCGACCAATCAGAATCGAGAATTCGGCATTGTGGTGTTATAACCTGTAGGCTTTGATTGAAAGCTAGCGGTCCAGAGTAAATCCGCATTTCCAGTTCCAGCGAGTGCGTAACGTTTTCCACGGATTCGGCCGCCCTATATATATATATATATATATATATTCCCCCTCCCCCTCACCCCTGATTGGTTAGAAGGCTAAACACGGTTCTAATACGTTATCGTTTCTATAGCAACAGCTAAATATCTGAAGTTCTTAACCGTCCATACGTTGATTTTTTAAATGTATTTTAAACGTAATGCGATGTTTATTTAACGTTTACGGAAGGAGTCTCCAGTGTCAGAGCTTTGTTGTGACTTTCTGGTTTACCAGAAGAAGAAAATTGTATTGTTTTGTTGTTGTTGTTTTTTTTTTACGAGAGAAACCGGTGATGAAACTTATGCTACGGCGTAAGTAAGAACTCGTTTTGCGGACATTCCTCGACATCGAATATAACTATAAATGGACAAAAAGTACAACGGGCTGTTTTATTTAGTACCTTAGAAGTTGTTGCCCTAACAGTAAATCCACTACACACTCGATCACACCGCCCCATGGGTGATTATTATCCTATATCCACACACCCCCAAGTGTTTTATTCCTCACACATCTGACTGTATACAGAAATATATACACAGTGCTGCTGTGTTTCTGAATTTTCTATATTTCTGAATGCAGTTATATAAAACCATGTATTTAAAATGATGCAAACCATAAAGCTGTTTAATCTTATAAACGTGTGTGTGTAGGTGTGTTATGCATAGAAAGCATAAAGGAATATATTAACACACATGAGAATAACAGCATTGACGCAGCAGAAGCGTGACCAAAACGGGTCTTCCCTCATGCTCCGGATCACGGGAGGCGGAGTCCCGGGAGCTCCACGGCCAGGCCGAGGACTACAAAAGCCGGCGGTGCGCACGCACTTCCCTCTGCGCACGGGTTCACAACCTTAAAAAATGAGAAGAGAGAGCGAGAGAGAGAGCGAGAGAGAGAGAGAGAGAGAGAGAGAGAGAGAGAGAAACCATTGTGTTGCAAAATAGCACTTTCGTGTATTGCTTTCTGTTTGGGGAGGAAAGAAAGGACACACGAATGCAGTGAATTATTTTGGAAACTAAAAACAGTTTTTTGGGATCCTCCTGATGTTGTGTGTATATACACGTGTGTGTGTGTGTGTGTGTGTGTGTGTGTGAGTTACCTTCTGTTCTCCGAGTCAGCGTTGATACTTTCTGTAGCGGTATATCCCTGTCAACGTTGCGCCTGAGGGTCCACCAGGTGAGGTTATGAATCTACAACACAATAACACACACACACACACACACACACACAACACTTTAACCTCATTAGCGTGCACGCATCACACACAGCACTGATTGGCCAAAAACTCGAATGCGTTATCGTTTCTATAGTAACAATGCACGGACCATGTATTATTATTTTTTTTTAAATGTCTAATCGTTGATATGGTGAAGTTTTTTCTTTGTTCCAAATGCAAGCGGAACATTTACGGAAGGAGTCTCCAGTGTCAGAGCTTTGTTTCCACAACGAACAGGGTTTCTGAGTAATCTAACAAGCTGCTTTCTTTTTTTTTGTCGTCAAGACTGTTTATAGCCGACTAACTAACTCGCTTAGCAAGAAGTAGCTTCTCCACAAGGGGGCGCTCGTAATAACGTAACTTCACGGCGATGTCTGACGTCTATATTGTATTACATGTCATTTAGAAAACGCGTACCTGTTCCTCAGAGGGTGCCGGCGTGAGAAGGCTCATGGTGACGGTGACGACGACGGTGATGGCGCAGAGGATGATGGCGAAGTGCAGATAGTGCACGCTCCGCAGGACCGGCGGCGCAGGGTCGAAGACGCCACAGCGAGGGGGCGGGAAGGCAAATTCCAGAACCATCCGCGTGACACCGACAGTCAGACCCACCATCAGACCCCAGAACGCTCCCTAAACGCAAAACGTTTAACAAATCGAACCTAATACACTCCTAAATATTCAGGGTTTGTTGTTGAATTTTTGCGTAAGTAGCTAAATGTTGAGAAATAGTTCGATCTGTAGCTGTTCAGCACCGCCTTGGTTGGAAATATGATAAAATCCCAAAACGTATCCAAGGTCCTTAACAGCATATGATCAATTTTTCCTCTAAAACGTTCATTATAAGCGGTTGTTGTAGGGGGCGTGGCCACACAACCGATCATAACATGTACGTAGGATAAACTTATACTAGAACTCTTATACTAGGAATGTTCCTCACACCACCGTTCTCCGGGTTCGTTCTCCGCAGCTGGGTTGTGAAATTGAGAAAGTGACAAAGAAGTGAGAGGTGCTGGTGTCTTGTGTAGCTCGGGGGCATCCTGCATTCCATGCCGAAAGGTTTGTTTGTTTGTTTTTTAGAAAGATAACGCCCCACCCTGGTGTAAAAGGTGTTGGAATGTCGTCATGTTTTTCAGTTGGATGAACAGGTTCTCCGCCGTGAGCCGTCAGTCTGCTAGTCCTCAGAGGCCTTCGTTAACTTTCGGGAAGGACGAGAGAGGAAATGATTTTCTTTTTTTTACCTTTATTTTTATACGCCAGGATATGACATCACAGGATGCTTTCGTGCATAAACGTCCACGTTTTATACGCTTTTAGGAAAATATAAGAGGTATGTGGATGCTCTGTGTCGTCCCCCCCGTCGCTCTAGCTGCTATAACGTACGTGAGGACATGAACTCGTTTCATGGATGTTCCGTGACGTTAAATGTAGCTCTAAACATACAAAAAGTATGAAGTAGTGAGGAAATAGAATCAAATTGGAACCTTCAGCAAGTCGCTGTGGTACGAGAGGAGTAAAAGACGTCAGGGCGTCCTGATTATTATTATTAATATCATTGGGTGTGTTTGTTTTGCTAACATGTGCCTTGCGCAAGACGTCTCTAGCGGCCGGATATTTACAGAGTCTCCAACGTGCTTTGCATAAACTGTCAACCGCAAACCTCGGCTCAAATTTGGATACCCACCCCTGACCTGAATCCTACACGCTGGACTCGGGTCTAAAGCGTATATAAAATGACCTGAAATGAACACCTCGCGAAAGGTCAGACGTCATCCGATCCCACGTCTTTAATGTCGTTAATTACGGTGATGCGCTTGACACGCCGTGCGTTTTTCTCATGGTGTCTCGTTTCACTGAACGCGAGGCGAAGATGACAAGGATGTCATTCGTTCCCACGTAAGGAACCGTGATCTGCCGTTTGCTGAAGGTGTTAGTGGGCGGGGCTGCGTGTTGACTCATTGGAATCTGTTCCTCTTATTTACACGCCAGACGCGAACACACAACGAGCCTTGTAACATGTGCTTCCTCATCAGTTTGCTGCACTCTGACGAATGATCCAGACATTCCAGTTAGTCAGCTGAGTTGAGAGGACAGAGTCGCAGTGAACGAGGCAGGAAAAAACAGAAAAACGAAGTGGCAGGGATTAGTCGGTGCCTCGTGGTGAGCGTGTACGTGGCGAGTATAGCTAGTTGGCTTTGAGAACGAAGCTAGCATGAAGCCGTGAAACTCAAACAACCGGCGTTTACGTTTGTTAGCTTTAGAAGCTGACTATAGCTACCGCTGTTTCTCATCAGAATGGGAAAAGATACTGGACAAGCCACGCCCACAAAAATGACAAACTACACCACAAGCTAATTAAAAAAAAACAAAAACAAAACAATGATTATTAATAATCAATGACGGTTTGGTTTGATGAGGTGGAGTTACTGTTCCCACGCCGATGACACGCCGTCACGAAGCGTTTTATTCCTCTTACACCGCAGCGACTTGCCAACGATTACGTTATTAACGAGTATTTTTTTTTATCCGAATAAAGGGAGAGAATGAGAGAGAGAATAAAGAGAGAGAATAGAGAGAGAGAATAAAGAGAGGGAATAAAGAGAGAGAGTAAAGAGAGGGAATAAAGAGAGGGAATAAAGAGAGGGAATAAAGAGAGAGAATAGAGAGAGAATAAAGAGAGAGAATAAAGAGAGAGAATAGAGAGAGAATAAAGAGAGAGAATAGAGAGAGAATAGAGAGAGAGAATAGAGAGAGAGAATAAAGAGAGAGAATGAGAGAGAATAAAGAGAGAGAATAAAGAGAGAGAATAAAGAGAGAGAATAAAGAGAGAGAATAAAGAGAGAGAATAAAGAGAGAGAATAGAGAGAGAATAAAGAGAGAGAATAGAGAGAGAATAAAGAGAGAGAATAAAGAGAGAGAATAGAGAGAGAATAAAGAGAGAGAATAGAGAGAGAATAGAGAGAGAGAATAGAGAGAGAGAATAAAGAGAGAGAATGAGAGAGAATAAAGAGAGAGAATAAAGAGAGAGAATAAAGAGAGAGAATAAAGAGAGAGAATAAAGAGAGAGAATAGAGAGAGAATAAAGAGAGGGAATAAAGAGAGAGAATAGACAGAGAATAGAGAGAGAATAAAGAGAGAGAATAGACAGAGAATAGAGAGAGGGAATAAAGAGAGAGAATAGAGAGAGAATAGAGAGAATAGAGAGAGAGGGAATAAAGAGAGGGAATGAGAGAGAATAAAGAGAGAGAATAGAGAGAGAGAATAAAGAGAGAGAATAGAGAGAGAATAAAGAGAGAGAGGGAATAAAGAGAGAGAATAGAGAGAGAATGAGAGAATAAAGAGAGAGAATAATGAGAGAGATAAAGAGAGGGAATAAAGAGAGAGAATAGAGAGAGAATAAAGAGAGGGAATAGAGAGAATAGAGAGAGAATAGAGAGAGAATAAAGAGAGGGAATAAAGAGAGGGAATAAAGAGAGAGAATAGAGAGAGAATGAGAGAGAGAATAAAGAGAGGGAATAAAGAGAGAGAATAAAGAGGGAATAAAGAGAGAGAATAAAGAGAGAGAATAATGAGAGAGATAAAGAGAGGGAATAAAGAGAGAGAATAGAGAGAGAATGAGAGAGAGAATAGAGAGAGAATAAAGAGACAGAATAAAGAGAGGGAATAAAGAGAGAGACTAGAGAGAATGGTGAAGGAACGAGTGTTTATAGCTGCTATAACGGAAGAACAGGAACGTGAAAGGGATTTAGGTCGTGTTCTCGCTTACGTTACTGCAGCTATAAACACTCGTTCAGCAGCTACTCTTTTTTTCTTCGTGTTAATAAAACAAACAAAAACAAACAAGCAAGCAAATGAACTCAACTTAAACTGTTGGTTAAACACCGTATGTAAAAATGTTCCACTGTGAATAACGTAAGGGTTTGTGAGCTTTGCGAATCGTTGCGTTCTGTGTTTTATTTAGGTTTTGCACAGCGTCCCAACTCTTTTGGAATTGGGTTGTAGAATCCTGTGCTACAGGGCTCGGGTTCCGCTGGACAGTGTTGAGGAGTGCATACGTACCGCCTCGTTGGTTCTTTTCCAGAACACTGCCATGATGAATATGGCAGTGATGGGAGGTGCCAGGTAGCTGGTCACCGATTGGATGTAAACGTAGAGCTGTCCGCTGTTGGCGCTCTGGAGGATCGGGATCCAAACCACGCTGATGACGACGAGGATCACCGTGACGATCCTGCGAGTCGACGAGCGCGTGGATATAAACATGCGTTATAGACCTTGCAGCGCCGATCGGAACCGAGAATTCAGTGGGATAAATAGTTTTAAGAGGAAAACGAGTGTTTCTTTTCCAAACCTGCCGACTAGCAGCAGCTCCTTCTCGCTGGCTCCTCTGCGATACTTCTTCCAGATGTCCATGGTGAATAGAGTGCTGCTGCTGTTAAAGATGGAGGTCAGCGAGGACATCAGGGCGGCCATCATGACCGCGATCATTAAACCGCGCAGACCTAAAGCACAAACACAACCAGAGGGATTATTCACTCGGGCGGGGGGGGGGATAATGGCGGTGTTATTGGAAAATTGGAAAAAACAAACACATGGTATTACCGCTAGGCATGAGCTCGATGACCAGTTTGGGAAAAGCGATGTTGGAACAGCCGACCTCTGCGCCACACACCTTCCTACATTCCTCAGGATCCACACAGCCCACGGAATCTGGAAATTTACACACACACACACACACACACACACACACACACACACACACACACAACACCAATTTAACGTACATCGAAAGCAACTCCGTAAATGAAGACGAATAAGCCTTGCTGTTCAATTACAAAAGTAATGGCACCCTCTAAAAAGAAGAGGGGTTATGTATGTACTGTATCTATACTAGATGAGATGCTGCAATTGCAGGATTTAACAGATTCATTTTTGGTTACATTGACCTTAAAATAATTGGGTTATTTTGGTCATTGAGAACATTTTTTGTTGTTGTAAATAACATTAACGAGACCGTGATGTAACCCCTAGCTACAAAAGCACCTCAAATGGGCCCACCCAGGCCTCCCAAGCACCTCCAAATGAGCCCACCCAGGCCTGCCAAGCACCTCCGAATGGGCCCACCCAGGCCTCCCAAGCACCTCCGAATGGGCCCATCCAGGCCTCCCAAGCACCTCCAAATGAGCCCACCCAGGCCTCCCAAGCACCTCCGAATGGGCCCACCCAGGCCTCCCAAGCACCTCCGAATGGGCCCACCCAGGCCTCCCCCTTTACTATGCTTAGTCATTTTCTGTGAGCTCTCTGGGAGCATTGCCTTTTATGGACGTTTGTAGATCAGATCTGTAAATCACATGTAAATCAGATCTGATGTGAACCACGAGTTGTTTATCAACACGGAAACTTCTGTCGATTTTCCGCCAGGAACTTGTAGTTCGGTTTCACCGTGAAAACATTTATACACTACTTTATTAAAGTATTGATAAATAAACCTTTTTTTTGTTTTCATTGAACGGTAAATAAAGTCAATAACGAGTAAGACGCTCATTCGTTGAATTTTTATTACACATTCACTCTGTGAAACTCTTCAAGCTTGAGTTATTCAGTTATTTACATGATATATGATCAGCAGACGTATCTGACATTTAAATCCTCGTTTTATTCACATGGATAAAGAAGGAGAAGCCCATCAGGCCAAATCCCGAATTCCTTCCGACGTATTATCAATGCACACTATGTAGTAGGTGAAGCAATGGCGTCTGTGCCCTATAGGGAGCTTCTATAGGCAGGAAGTAGGGGTTTGTGCTTCAGCCTCAGGGTGAGGTCATGAAACTGGATTAAAGATCAGCAACTTGTTTTGTCTTGTTGTAGAAAAGTAAAGAGAAACTAATGGTTTATTTAGCCCTCAAGTCATTTCTGGGATTCCCCCCCCCCCCCCCCCCATCCTCCCCCTTAACACACAGACTGTATCAAAGCGTTCAGGAAATTTCATTTTACGCAGAAATATTACTAAACACGCACTAAATATCCACACCATGACTTTAATAAGTGATGAGTTTGGAGACCGCGGAGTGTTTTTTTGGTTTAAAGAAAATATAACACGCTGAAAAACTGAAGCTCACTTGTTAGAACAGAATCTCCAGAGAGATCAAGAATTGGTGACAAAAACATTAACACAAGATCTTTACTGAACAGGAGAGTTTAATGTCTGAAAGAAAGAAAGTGAACGAGTGAGGGACAAAACGTTAGTCCTCTCACTAAGAAAGACAGAGACAGACAGAAAGACAGAGAGACAGACATAGAGACAGACAGAAAGGCAGAGAGACAGACAGAAAGACAGAGAAAGAAAGACAGACAGACAGAAAGGCAGAGAGACAGACAGAAAGGTAGAGAGACAGACAGAAAGACAGAGAAAGAAAGACAGACAGACAGAAAGAAAGACAGAGAGACAGAAAGACAGACAGACAGAAAGGCAGAGAGACAGACAGAAAGGCAGAGAAAGAAAGACAGACAGACAGAAAGAAAGACAGAGAGACAGAAAGACAGAGAGACAGAAAGGCAGAGACAGACAGATAGACAGATATATAGAAAGACAGAGAGACAGACAGACAGAAAGGCAGAGAGACCGATAGACAGACAGAAAGACAGAGACAGACAAAGACAGATAGGTAGAAAGAAAGACAGACAGAGTCAGACAGACAAACAGACAGACAGAAAGGCAGAGAGACAGACAGAAAGGCAGAGAGACAGACAGAAAGACAGACAGAAAGAAAGACAGAGAGACAGAAAGGCAGACAGACAAACAGACAGACAGGCAGAGAGACAGACAGAAAGACAGACAGAAAGAAAGACAGACAGACAGAAAGAAAGACAGAGAGACAGAAAGGCAGAGAGACAGAAACGCAGAGAGACAGACAGAAAGACAGACAGACAGAAAGAAAGACAGAAAGACAGAGAGACAGACAGAAAGGCAGAGAGACAGACAGAAAGAAAGACAGACAGACAGAAAGAAAGACAGACAGACAGAAAGAAAGACAGAGAGACAGAAAGGCAGAGAGACAGACAGAAAGACAGACAGAAAGAAAGACAGACAGACAGAAAGAAAGACAGAGAGACAGAAAGACAGAGAGACAGAAAGACAGAGAGACAGACAGAAAGACAGAGAGACAGAAAGACAGAGAGACAGAAAGGCAGACAGACAAAGACAGATAGGTAGAAAGAAAGACAGACAGAGTCAGACAGACCAACAGACAGACAGAAAGGCAGAGAGACAGACAGACAGTCAGACAGACAGAAAGGCAGAGAGACAGACAGAAAGAATTAGGGACATGTCAGGAAGTTTACTCCTCTAGTTTCATGTTCTTTATTATATAACCTGTATATATATATATTCATGAATCATGTAATTACGCCTTAATGTATGAAAGTTTTTATTTATTTTGCCTCAGCCTGTAACTTTAGCGTGTGAACAGTGTGTGTGTGTGTGTGTGTGTATGTATGTGAGAGAGAGGAAGTGAAAGCTGTCCGTTTCCCTTTTTTGTCCAATAAGGACACTGCTCCGCCCTGCGTGCGCCCGCGCGTGCCAACATTCAGCGCCGCGTCATCGCGTTCAGGAACAGAGCTGTACAGAACCCGGTGTGTGTGTGTGTGTGTGTGTGTGTGTGTGTGTGTGAGAGAGAGAGTCGGTGTTTATTAGCGGAGGGAGTGTAATAATGCCACTCCGTGTCCGGTAGGAAGGCGTTTGGGACGCGGCCTCTCCTCTTCCTCTTCCAGAGTGAACATGTGGAGCAGAAACGTGGAGCGGAAAACTTTTTCTTACGCCGAATTCCTCTGATACTCGGTTTTCTTTTTTTGAAAAAGTTGGTGGAGTTTTTCTTCGCGCTCGTGCAGAGGCGGTATACCGGGTACGGACGTGGAGTCGGACAGAGCCGGTCACGTGAGAGAGAGAGAGAGAGAGGTGTGTGCTGTGGACCGGTAGGAGGTTCGGTCTCCGGGGACGCTCGAGGCGCTTTTGTCCTCCTTTACCTGTCGGGTGACTGAAAGCTGATCTACCGACTCGAGTTCACTTCATCTAACGAGCACGAGACACCATGAATCTTCCCGGAACCGGCGCGCGGAACCAAGCTTTCTGTGTCTGAAATTAATAATAATAATAATTATAATAATAATAATAATAATAATAATAATAATAATAATAATAATAATAATAATGAAGTTATCTTTACAACTTAGGAAGGCATTTACGCCTGGAAGCGCGAGCATCCGTGTCACCGTAGAGTCTGAGTAACTTTGACACGTTTTCAGTTATTTATTATTATTATTATTATTATTATTATTATTATTATTATTATTTATCTTATCAGAAATGGCTCTGTCCCAAATCCAATGTCTCGACGACAATCACGTGAACTGGCGCGTGAGCGAGTCCAAACCGGAGTTCTTCTACAGCGAGGACCAGCGGCTCGCGCTCGAGGCGCTCATCTCCGGCGGCCGCGAGGCCTTCGACGCGTATGTGAAACAGGGCGAGCTGCGGCCCTTCCTGTCCGAGTCCGAGCTCGAGCGCCTGTGCCGCTCCGTGAAGGACTACCGGCCCGGCGCCGAGCATCCCGTAGCGGACATGGCGGACAGCGAAGAGCGCGCGCTGTCGCTGCAGTACTGGCCTGACCGCTCCGACGTGTCCATACCGGATTTAGACCTGGGCTGGCCGGATTGTACGTCGTACCGCGGAGTCACGCGGGTCAACGTGTACACGCAGCCACCCGCGGACGGCCAGACGCACATCAAGGAGGTGGTGAGGAAGACCATCGCGCAGGCGCAGAAGGTACCTCACGCAAAATCACTTATATGACTGTATACAAAATATAGCTATACAAAGTCTATTCAAGATGTGTTTACAATGTTCATGATAAAAATATCACGGTATATAGTAAAACTATCGTATTGAGCTTGCTGTAGGGGGCGTGGCTAGGCATGAGTAGATCACGTGACCAAACACGTACAGTAGGTGTTGTGTTTCAGTCCCCTGCGCTTAGGGGCGTATACCCTGCTCGTATACGTTTTTATCATTCCGCGCTTAAACTATCGAAAAGCGCCGGCGTGTCCTGGCGTGTGATTCCGGAGCGAATCGTTATATAAAGATGATGATTTCGAGAAGGGCGTTTCTGTAAAAGATCGTACGCTGTCGGTATTCCTCACGTCGTCCTTAGAGGAAGAACGTCTGAGGCGCTGTGAGGTAACGCGGTGCGCAGAGAACGTCTGGAGTCATATACAGATTTGAGACAAATCGCAGAGTTTGTGTAGTCAGTTCAGACAGAACACATCGCGTTATACTGCCCCTAGTGTTTATACTGGTATTGCACCAATGTAGCCACATGTAGCATTAGTTTCTGAAGGATACGTCTGGCAGCCATTTTGTGTCGAGAATTTAATTCCACAACATTCCACCTACACAGCACAAACAGATCCACGTCGTATAGTTTCGTATCGTATTAACACCACGAGACGCAAACAAAACAGATTTTGTTATTATTTTATTTTTATGACTATAGCGCAATTATTCAAATACCAATCCCGTTCAGCTAAAAGCCCAGCGTTATATTGATTTATTGCAGCCATTAGACAAACAAACAAATTCACAACGCACCGGTATCTCCAGGAAATCATTTCAGGGTCTGATAAGGAAACGTGTCTGGTGAATACACGTCAGACATGTGAAGCGACAGAAGGACGATTTGATTTGACCATCCGACAACCTTAGCGAGTTAAAACCTTGACGCCAGTTTCTAGTGGCGTTAGAAACGTTTCTACTCGTAGAAAAAGTCACCGCGGTCACCTTGCAGTTAAAACACACTGAGAGACAATAAAGACGCTAGCTAGGCTTGATTGATGTCTGCGTATCGTAGGAACGCCGCTGAAAAATTGCCTTCACGGTACGATATGATATTTTTGTCGTATCGCACGTCCACCCAGCGTATCACAACGAGAAGTCATATACACCTGCGATTAGAACACTAAACGTCACCTTCTGAATTGTTCTAATCAGAATCGATATGATTCGTCCACTGGAGCACATCTGGAGGGGTTCGGTGCATTCTTCCATGCAAAGAATTTGGGCGACGTCCAAAAAGACATACCATCACGCATGCCATCACCGTTAGTACCGTAGCTACGGAGCAGTATCCAGAGAGTACTCTTTGGGGTATGCGCTGGTAGCGGACTGCTTCTCCTGTGCTATTTGGTTCTGTACGATAGTCATGCGGTTTAGGGCCTAGCCCTGAGACGCTGGCGTCTGGGATTTCCCTTTTGAATATTTCCACTCCCAAAGGCACAGGAGGATAATAAAACAGGTTTGAATGCCGGCGTCGGTGTGAACATTCGGGCGGAAGCTCGGCTGTTTTGAAGACCCTCTCGGGAACAGCGGCGAGAGTATGCGTGAGAACGTCGGATTCGTAACGAGCCCGCCCTCGCGTTCCTGCGGAAGGGGCGATCAGACGGAACGAGAGAGAAAACCTGGAGGAAACTAAAGCCAGACTTTAGTCAGAATGAATCAGACGTCTTTGTGTGCCGCGTATGATACAGCTGCTTTGACCCGTCATCACCGACACATCTGCAAAAACTCCTGACTCAGTACGAGACGGCGTGTTAAAACACGCCATCCATGCTTCTGTATTAAGGCGGTCTCAGTGCGCGCACACACACACACACACACACACACACACACAGTGCCTATTTACTGCCTCATGAAAGCATTCGGACCCTCATTGTCAGTGCGCTGTTCAAGCACAGAGAGCTCTTTGAGTAAAAAATGCATGCGTGTGTGTGTGTGTGTGCGTGTGCGTGTGTGTGTGTGTGGGCATGTTTTTACATCTTGGTCCCCATAAGGACAGGAATATCTCCCAGTCCTGACCTTGTGGAGTCCTTATAAGTTGTTTCTTATAAGCACGTCAATGCTCGGTCCTCATAAAGATAAGAAGAAAAATGTGTGTGTGTGTGTGTGTGTGTGTGTGAGTGAAAGTAGGTGTGTGTGTTACAAGCTAGTTGTCTGTCATTATGTTAAAGCGAGTAATGCCAAACATGCGAAGAAAAGAACAGATAATTGCTTTAATAATGACGTTAAATTATGATTATTATTATTATTATTATTAAACGTGATTATTTATATACAAGGGGCGGGATTTAATTTAGCGCGTGTACTGCTTTGAGATAATCATTAGCGATTATACAGGGTAATACGTTAAAAACCAGGTCGTTTTAAAAAACTTTCAGACAGCCGCGTGAGACAGAATTCAAGGTGAAACGTATACAACGTTTTATTTTTCTTTATTTTCTTTCCGTCGCATTGTTCGACCGAACAAAAGTTTCAAGTTGACAAAGCGACAGCATGTGAGCGATAAAGCACACAAGCACACCGTGTTCTAGGGAAACAACCGACCGCCTCGGTACCACCTCATAACTTAACACGTTGCGCAATTGCAAAATAATTTATTATTATTATTATTATTTGTTGTTGTTGAAGAGCAATAAAATGGGTTTCTTTATTAATGTCTAAACCTAGATATGTACTGTGTGTTATTTATTAATACGAGTTCGGTAATTGGACACGTCGCTCGTTACCGAGCGTGAAAAGATCTGACGCGCTTCAAGCAGTCACGCACATGTTGCTCCGCCCATCAGACACAACCTCGCCCCCAAGCTGCAGGCTACAGCGAGGCCCCACTCCCTGGCACTGGAGCCACCGTGCCCGTCTCGCCCATGCCTACAGGCAAAACGACAGAAATCGATCCGTTTTTACCGCGGTGCAGGTTTCGAAACGTTTCAATATCCTGCCACTTGTACGTAATATCAATCAACTGAACGTTTTCATTAGCAGCTTATTATATATAAGCCCCGCCTCTTCCCCATCTCTATATTTCCTGTACCGCTGACGTTTTTAGGTCAAAAAGAATCAAAAACTGCACTTTTCTGCCACGCGGTCACGTCAGAGCTGTGGACTATACTTGAAATGTACTGTTATGCTTTTTTTTAAAAAAATATTTCATGCATGTTACTGTGAAATCCCCTAGCATAAAAAGAAAAAGTTTTTTCGATCGCCGCTGCCACCAAGCAGTTCCCAGTTCTCCGCAGGTAGTATAGCAATATTGTTTCTCCTTTATTATCCCATTGTTATCATCCTTACGCCCCTGAAATGGTGGAAATGCTTCTCTTTATATGCCAGAACGTCTTCAGTCTTATCCCTGAATGCAAGCTTTCACTCCAGCCGAATACAAAGCGCACTCGCTAGTCGATACGAGACAAAGACGAGACCGATCAAATAAGTGGAATCAGGCGTGGCGTCTTTACTGATCGGAATGAAGGCCCTTTGCGTAAATAAGATCGAAGGCGCGTGTTTTAGGCTTTCAGCTTTTCATAACACGCCCGTGTGGTGTTTTTCCCCAGCTGATCGGCATAGTCATGGACGTTTTCACCGACGTGGACATTTTCAAGGACCTCCTGGACGCCGGCTTTAGGAGAAAAGTGGCGGTGTACATCATCATCGAGCAAGCGTTCGTTCAGGACTTCCTGCAAATGTGTGATCGAGCGGGCATGCACAGCGGACACCTAAAGGTACACACACACACACACACACTTTCACGTCCACACCCTGACAGCCACACACTGGTGGATCACATGAAGCCTCCTTCACTGTGTAAATGGTGCTGTGTGTGTGTGTTGTATTTTTAGGTGTGTGCACAACACATTCTCAACATGCCGGTCATTCTTGCACCGTGAGAATAACGGCAGTAAAACAAAGGCGTCTGAAATATTTACAAGTGCAAGAGCTTAAATGTCATTAATGTCAGTTACAGTTTTAACGTTCATCGCGCATGTCGTGATGACTGAGCGAGTTTTCCACAGGCGGAAGTAGAAAAACGATCATTTGTGTGTCTGTCAGTGGAGCTTAATGCATAATTCTCATGGGATCTAAAGTAAAGGTATTCAGGTATAGGTACTCAGCCCTTGAACTGGTGGTGGTAGCATCATGTCCAGAGTTACCCTTGGTGGCCTCTTGGTTGTTTCTCCGACTAATCCCCTGTCTAATAATGAAAAGTATCCACGTAACACAGTGCTATCACCACCACCATGTGAAATATAGAGTAGAAAAAAGTGGTTCAAAGTTGCGCCGTATTCGGCTCTTCCCTCACGCTCAAGTTGATAAAAAGCAGCCCCGCAGCACCATGCTGCCACCACCATGCTTCACAGCATGTAGCGACGAAAAAGTTCTATAAGCGCGGTTTTTGTTTTTGTCTCCTGTCACGCGCAGTATCTGCGGGTCCGCTGCAACGGAGGCTCGGAGTTCCACACGCGCTCAGCTAAAAAAGTGCAAGGCTTACTGAACCAGAAGTTCATGTTCGTGGACGGAGATCGCGCCGTGTCTGGATCGTACAGGTGGGTTGATTATGTATATATATATATATATATATGTATATATATATATATATATATATATATATATATATATAAAAACGTGTATATATGTGTGTGTATATGTGTGTGTGCACAAATCCGGTGTACCATTTGTAGATTTGTTCTCAGGGCATAATTTTATGCTTTCATGTCTCATAAAACTTGGCTAAAGGCCTCAAGTATGTGGGTTGGTATCTATAGGAAGAAGCCCGCAGGCAATCGTCCAGCCTTGCCCGCTTTTCTTTGCTTGAGCAGGAAAGTGCCCGTGGCTGTTATGCAGTAAATATCCTACAGGTGCATATTTACTGCACGCATTATACCCATTATACCTTAGAACCGGGTTCCTTTTACATACATACCGCAATTAAGGGAGCAACGCTAATGGGGTTTAGTTCTGAAGTCTGAGATGTAACGATTACGTAGCAAATCGCATTCTTTTTGTGAATTCTCTTTGGAGTGTTTAATTCTTCTTATACCACAGCATCTTGTCAATTCTTTATTAAAAAAAAGACGCCTTTCATTTTTTTCCCTTTTATGGTTACATTCAACGTTGTGGAACTACCGTCAAAGCCGTTGCTGTAGAAAACGAGATCTGACCAATCAGAACCGCTGCGGTATAAAGAACATTATCATATTCCTTCTTCTAAGACTCGATAAGTCCACCAAAAGCACCGGAGTGAACTCCCTTCTCACGCACTATTCAGATAGGATTAGTTTGAACTTACGACACGGTTCAAGTGAGGTTGGGCAGAGCAGTTTCATACCAGAGTATCTAGCGCAGCTCGAATGGTTGTCGTCAGTAAAAGTTTATGAAGTGTGCAGTCCCACGCCTTCAAAGATTACGGTGTCTTTTATGTGCCATAAAAGGAGCTGTTAATTGACCCAAGGCAGTTCTCTGTGAAATGACATATGTCAGTAAGTCGTCTTGTGGTTTTTCGTAAATCAATGCACTTAGGGCTTTACCTGTGTGGACAAAATCCCTGCTATTAGTGTTAATAATACCCCCCCCCATCAAAAAAACATGTTTGGCATTGCACAAGCTCTGCTTATACTGTCTTACTGTATGACTAATAAATATTGCATTAAATAAAAAAGATCCAGAAGCAGAAAAGTGGTATTATAGCTGCTATGACGTAAGTGACGTTTCGTGGATGTTTCATAAAGTTTCGCTACACACGGATAAAAAAAGAAAGTATAACGCTTCGTTCTTTCATACACGAGGTTGTAATCGTTGGTAAAACGGCCGTGGCATAAGACTGAATAAAACACTCCGGAGCGTGGCGTTATTGGAAAATATATAATCAGTACACGTGGTCCAAACACGTGGCTGTGAATGCACCGTGTTCTTTGTAGCATGCGGTGTCTAGAGTGTTTAAGCCTCAACTGAAAAAGTCTGACAAATGCGTTTCAGTTTTACGTGGATGGCTTCCCGCTTGGACCGCAACCTCATCACCGTCCTCAGCGGACAGGCAGTTGAGACCTTCGACAAGCAGTTCCGCGAACTCTACGTGACGTCCCGTTGGGTCAACCTCTCCAAAATCAGTCTGGCTGACCTGCCCGAGCCCGATCCGGTCCCTGTGCCTGTACCCGCCGCCGTCCCTTCAGCGGCTCTTGCCAGGAAACTCATCAACCCCAAATACGCCTTGGTGGAGACAGCAAGCCGGACTTCGTCAGACAAAGCCCCGAGTCCCAAGGATAGCTCGCATAATCCCTTACCTCGGCCGGTTAAGCGCCAACGTGAGGTAATTGAAGTGCCCAAACACCCGGGGCTCATAGGATTACCAAAGGCAGAGCTCATGCAATACCTGCCCACATGGCCGGAACCAGACCCACCTAGTGATGTCATCGGCTTCATCAACATTCGGGACACGAGCAAGCCGCTGCAGCCGCACTTGATGCGCTCGCAGTGGTTTGAAACATCACAGGCCATTCGTTTCAAGGACCCTTTTACCGCTCCACCAGAAGAGCCGCTGCCTGAAAAAGCCAGCCCACGTGTCCGAGCTGCAAACACCTCCAAAACAAACCCAGCAGACACCAACGCGGAACCGACGGATACTCCCGACGCCAAGGTTCCATCAGAGACCAAGTTGCAAACTGCGCCCTCAGACACTGTGAACCCTGGCAACTCCGTTTCGCCTCCCGAACCGACCCGGCCTCTTCAGGACACAGCACAGACACACGGACGTCCTCCTGGACCTCCTGTGCCAAAGCCGCGCACCCTACAGCTGGTGATGACTGCAGGCGACGGGCCCGAAAACCTGCAAGTCAGCGTGATCAGGAGAAGCGAAACGAAACCTCATGAGACTGTCAGCTCGGAGGAGTACGGAGACGCACCCGAGCCGCCTGATTCGGCGTCTGCCAATCAGGACTCGGATCGCAAAAATAAAGACGACACGGACAGTAACAAGAGTCCGGAATTGGCCCGTTCGACACAAGACGAGGACTCGACAGCATCAGACGAGTACTACGAGTGTACCGACCCAGACCACAGCAGGCTCGCTAACGGCGGACCGATCGGCTCAGGACGGCTCAAAGAGCACGGCTCTGTGAATATAATGGCACGATTCTCGCAATCCATGCTGGACCTGAGGCCGGATAAAAGTGCCGATATGGACCCCACAGACAGGAACTTGCTGAACGTGCACAGCAGATACACAGGAAAGGTAGTGGAAAGTGTGTGTGTGTGTATGTGTGTGTGTAAAAGTGGAAAGTAATTTTATCACACCAGACGTGTTATCTTTTTCTAGTCAGCCTCTATAAACTGAGGTGTGTCCCGAGTATATGTGGGTAATACATGTGTGTGTGTTTGCTAGGAAATGTACCAGGGTGTGTCAGAGAACGTTCCAGCAGGCCTAAACACGCTGTCAGAACTTTAAAACCGTTCAAAACGGACACATTGGAAACTTCTGCTGAGAATTAGTGAAAAGAATAACCAAGAAGTAGAAAAATCAAGCTGTAATGTATACTAAAGCAGTCTTTGCCCGGAATCAGTGCTTAGTTGCTGAATCGTGAAATATCTTCTGTGGCTTTCAGAAGGGAAGCCGTGTCTAAATTAGGGACGGTGATATCGTACAACGAAAATATCGCACATTTCTACGGCACATGGCATGAATCATGATGTAGGTTTGCTAAGGTCTAGCCAAAGTCGTGGGGAATTCGGGTTTAATTAGACTTTTATCTAATATCTACCAAAATAAATGAAGACTGAAAAGGTTGAAGATTTGGTACATGGATACAATGAGCTGCTTCCGGTCTGTTTGTAAAGATCATTTATTCTAGAAAAGCGCTATATAAATGTTTAGAACAGAAAAGCATGTCACTCGTCCAATCAAACGCTCTGTGGTACACATTAGTCCCAGCCCCCTGTGAAACAACCCTTTCCGACAAGAGCCAGGGTTTGATAAGTGTCTCCAGGGAGACGGGAATTATCCGGATTGGGCTTTCTAAGGGAAGCATCAGCGTTTTTAAATCTGAAGCTCCAGGAAGGCAGTGAAGGAAAACTTTGGTGCTAGCACTGAGCAAGTCAAGTATTAGCAAGCATGTTACACAAGATAACCAAAAGCTATTAAGTGTCGAATCCAAATATGTACAAAAAAAAGGCTCTGTCTGTTTTCGTGTCATCAAACCGTAACACCTACATTCTGTGAAAGTGACGAAAATTTTGCTTGGACATGTTCCAGAACAGCGTTCCAAAAGGCTCGTTCGGGCACGTCGGGTCAGAGTAATCGGTTTCGAGACGATGACATGATTTACAATGCTAAGTAATCTAAGTACAGGTTTTTTGTGTGTGTTTTTTTTGTACCAATTACTTAGGATTTGGAGACAGGAATAGTAATAAAAAAAACAGAAAAAACATATATTATACTGGCAATGTTTTTGCTGTTACTTTGTTACTTTGTAGTAGTAGTATAACTCATCAACGTTTCATTACGAGAAAGTTGACAGCTTTGTGTTTGTTGAAATATGGCATGTAGGTCATCATTACTGTATATTTTCCGAAGCATGTAAATTACCCTGGCGTAATAATTAGCAATGGAGATTATGGAGAGAATATGTAAATGTGTAATACCTGGGTAAAGCGCCCTGCTGATCATGCCAGGCAGGATGATGAAGAACATTGGGAGCATTTTCAGGTAGCTGGCGAAGATCGACGCCCCTTTAGCGTGGCTCAGGTTTTTTGCCGAAAGAGACCTCTGGACGATCACCTAAAGCGTCGCACGCAGTATTCATCAGAATTATTCCCATTGCACAGTTTTATTAGCGTCCATCATGCACGTTGCACATAAAGTTTGAAACTTTGCACTGATTTAAAAAGCAAATTGCAACATTTAGCCAAAAAAAATTCAAATCATATGTAAACACATGGAAGTGTAGTTAACTGGGAATTTTGTCGTAGTGAAGTTTTCTGTAAAATGGCGGAACGTTGTGGTATTTGTGAAGCTTCAACCGCTTAAATAGAGCAAGCTAACTCGGCTAGTTGGCTAATACTAGCTGAATGCTACGGAGCGATATTTGGCGCGTGTAATATCTGAGCAAAATCACTCGATATCGTTGGTCAGAATTTAACATTGGATCTTATAACAAACAACAAAAAAAGACGACTCTCCGGAATTTCGGAAAGTTATCCAGCTGACACTCACGCCTTTGATAACAGCATTCTCAGCTAGCTAACTTGGCTAATTAGCTACAAAGTAAAAAAAAAATAAAATAAATAAAATAAACTTAAGATATGTATCAAAATTCAACAGTAGACAAATGCATCATTTTAGCTCAGTTAAAACTGAAATAAATTAAAAAAGAGCAAGAATTAACGAAAATCTAGCAGCAAATATTAGTAATATAATATAAGTAGAACTTAATCTGCATGTGAAAAAGAATGATGATAAAATGTAACATTATTTATTAAACTTGGATGTTATGTAAAATGTACTAGTATGTAGGTTTATGTATGAAGTTTTGGCTGCATCGATTGGTGAAGAGGTGCCAATATTTATGAATTAGCCTTAGCATTTTTAGAATTTTATTTATTTATTTATTTATTTATTTGACCACTGCTTGGTGTGTATCCACCAACATACACTAGGGATTTTATGGTATAATCAATTCTTCTTTCCGCCTGCGAGGATTTTCTTGCTAGCAAAGTTGCCATTTTAACGTAGTGGCGGTTTTGCGAACGCGAAATGTTCCTCGCAGCTCTCAGCACAAACTGTGTAATAATTTACACCGCCTTCCTTCTTCCCTCGCAGGTATATCAGCCGATCGAAATCTCTTCCATGCGAGAAGCCTACAACAGATCGAAAGTCGTGATTGCCAAACCAGGAGTGTACCATCGCCCTCCGAAAAGTAGCGCCCGCGTGATCGGAGGGCACCGATACTGGCAGGGCAAACTGGCCACGACGCAGCCCGATGCTGGCCGTCTCAGCCGCTCGCCCTGCCGAAGGATCCCGCCCGGAGGACTCAAAACCAGCCAGTCGCCAACTCAACGCCTCTCTCACACGCACTCCCCTTCGCCAAAGAGGAACGACACGCAGACGCCGTTAGGAATTAATATTTCTAAACTCTCCAGCCTCCGAAACCTTAGGGGCAAGGTACCAGGAGTTACGGGTGACAAAAAGGCCGCACACGGGCACAAGGAGTGTTAACCGGAAATGCTTGGGACTAAGCAGAAACAATGTGTGCTAATTTACGTTAGCATGTGATGACGACAAAATCGAATTGTTTGCTCACTTGAATAAAAAATTTGTCGTTACGCCCCTGAGGTACTTCAGGACCAATCACAGTGGATTTTCCCCATTATCTCCAGATTTCAGGAATCTTGCTTTTCAAAATGACGGACGCAGATGAAAGGAACTCTTCAACTGGGGCCGTTCTTATCGTGCACTCGCGAAAACAATTTGGCTAGTCCCATTTTTCTTCTGGAATGTGTTCTCTAATGTTGGTCTACAAGACGTTTGGAGAGAGACGCTCGGGGTCAGCGAGGGCTCGACTTGAATGCGGATTTACAGCCAAAAATCGTAGCAGGGGCACGTTACTATTACTAATTTAGCGCATACAGTACTGGACAATTTCTGTCTCGCACGCCATGTTATGGGGATAGCTGTGAATTGAAATGGTGATGGATTTGGGATCGTGGTGGGTGAACAAGATGAAATGTATTTTACAAACTAAGGTTTTTTTGTTTGTTTTTTTTTGCTCGGAATCTTACTTCATCCATCATCATTGCGCAATACCATTTCAACGTAACTGTACTCGACCAGATTTTCTCTTTCGGAGGGGATCAGATTTGATAAATAAGGTGTTGATATTCATTAATGATACATGTTCATCTCAAAGCAAGAGACCTTTACCAGCTGAGGTAATGTATTTAAAGTTTAATAATGATGTAGAAGAATAAAAGAAACATTTTCTTAACACGTTGGTTTCCTGGTATTTGTTACCGAATGTGAATTTGCTAAAGGGACATATTGGGGATTCGGCGATACTCTTTTGCTCGTCCTCGTACTCTGTGTTAAGCAATACGTAACTTGATATCTTGATGTTTCTTGAGATCAGACAATTAAAGTCGGGTTTGTTTTTTTTCAGAGGCAGACATGTTTGTTTCTTTGTTTTGTCTTGGATTTGGAGTGAGGTGGAAAGTTTTAGCTGTTGTTTTTTTTAAAGTTTAAAGGATAGCTGTCTTTATTTTGACTGCAGTTTTTATCTTGCCTCAGATCTAGACGGTTCTCTTTTCCATGGTTAAATCTAGCTGCCTGAGGTCACTTGAAAGTGAAATGATACAACTTGCTAGCTAGCATTAGTCAGCAAACTAGCAAGCTCACTTGGCTAATCCTGTTTACAACGCGGTGCTGTTTTGTCAGCCAAGACGCTAATGTGCTGGTGTGTTGTTTTTGATTGCTGAAGAGAAACTAGCTCTACATATGCTTAATTTTTTTGTGCGTTACATTATGTTAGTAATGGCTACCTGTAACATTACCTGTGCGAGTTGCTAGCTAGCATTAGTTAGTAATCTAGACACCTGATGCTATCATGGAAGCTGAGATGCTAGCGAGCATAGTAAAAGGTCAAGGCATTATCGTGATGTGTGTGTGTGTGTGTGTGTGTGTGTGTGTGTGTGTGTGTGTGTGTGTGTGTGTGTGTGTGTGTGTGTGTGTGTTTACCTGATCAGTACACCAGTACCAGGTAGCGAGGATGCTTAATCCGAGTGTCATTCCCGGCCAGGGCAGGTCTCCATGCACTGGATCTCGGAAGAGGTGCATGGCGTCCGGCCGCGGCAGGTGGCATGTCGTGTTCGGGATTATCTTCGATGGCACGGCCTGGAGGTACACACTCTCCAGATTGCCGTAACCACCAATCTTGTTGAATGCTATAAAAACATAAAAAAGAGGATAGAGTGCTGCACATGATTATAAACAAGTGGAGGCAGTGGTGGCTCAGTGGTTCAAGGCTCTGGGTTACTGATCAGAAGGTCAGGAGTTCAAGCCCCAGCACTGGCAAGCTACCACTGTTGGGCCCTTGAGCAAGGCCCTTAACCCTGAATTGCTCAGGTGTATAAGTGAGATAAATGTAAGTCGCTCTGGATAAGGGCGTCTGCCTAAATGCTGTAAATGAAAATGATAAAAGTTGCGATTGTGTATGTTTTCACTCCCGATGTGAAACCCCTTAATTATTTCCGGTGCACCCAGTTCCCATCAGAAGTCATACACTAATCAAACTTGTGCAGTTGACCTTTATGCAAATAAAATGATGCCTGATCTCAATGTGAAGAACGCAGTGTTTTTTAGAGAACACATGTAAACAAACCAAAGTGCTATCAAACCATGTTCCTCATAAAGTTCTGGAAAAAGTATCAATCGTGGATTGGTTATTAAAAAAATATATATATATATATATATATATATATATATATATATATATATATATATATATATATATATCCCAAACTTTAGAAAGAACGGAAATGGAAAGAATACAGCGCAAGCCGTTCACTAAAAATCAGTCACCGGGTAAAGAGAAGCAGCAAAGAGGCCAAGGGTAACTCTGAAATAGCTTGAGAGCAAATCCTGCAAACGTGGAAATGTGGACAAGGTTCTCTGGTCTGATGAGACCAAAACTGAACTTTTTGGCCTTGATGCAAGGCTCCAAGTTTGGTGGAAACCCAACAATCACCCTCAAAACATCGTCCCCTGCTGTGAAGCATGGTGGTGGTAGAGTTATGCTGCGGGGATGCTTTTCATCAGCAGGGACTTGAGGACTGGTTGCGGTTGGAGCCAAATACACGGAAAGCCTAGAAGAAAAGATGTTCCAGCCTGCAGGAGACTTGAGACTGGAGCGTGAACAATGTTACCAAGATCTTGGTGTACTAAGCTGAAAGAGATTGCCCAGAAGAGCAGTAATCACAGCTACGGGTGGTTCTACTAAGTATACCTATACAACCAAAGGGAGGTGATACTTTTTGCAGCCGACCAATGTCTGTTTTTTTTGTTTCATTACGTTATGTCAAACGTTAGACGTGTCAATCAAATGCTAAATGAAAGCTCGTTTCAGTTCCAGGTTGTGCTTTGTACAAAAGGCCTTAAGGAAAAGTTCAAGGAGGGGGTGAATATTTCTGCAAGGTACTGTAAGATGTCTGCGCTAAGCTCCTAAGCAGACAGGATGTCCCAAGCTGGAGCCGTCACACCTGACTCAACTTCTCAAATCTTACTAAATATCTTAATCACTAGTATTAGACATGTTTTTTTGGGGATGTGTAATAGATCTCTGGGAGCAGACAGGGTTGGGCACCATTTCATGAAAAAAAAAGATTCATTGTCCTGACGTATCAGAGGATTCATGACATAAATTTGTATTGCAAACAGCAACAAAACCACAGCTTTTATAAACTGCAGACTGTATAAGTGCTTCACATAATGCAGTCTGGGAAGCGAGAGGTTCACTGGGAGTGTGCTGTTGTGCGTGAAGGATGGGATGACGGACGTTTACTTGGCACAGTGCGAGAGGGGGTGTACGGCATGAAAAGGCAACATTATCATTTCTCCTCTATAATTATTTTTTTCTCTCTGAAACAGTCCCTCGTTTTTGTTATGTTGCCGGTAGGATCAGATGACAAGCTTTGACGGGATTAATGAGTGTTTGAACAACTGATTGTAGAACACTGAATGTGTTTGCGTACACACTATCAGTCTTCATCAAAAAGTCATACAATAAGTAAGGAATAAATCTTCACGGGGTGTGCCGTCATAGTGAAATCAACGGCTGGAGTGGCGGGATTGCCAAATTGCATCGTTTTCCCGTAACAGCACTTCCTGAGGTGTTTTATTCGTTTACCAACACGTAACAATTGCTTTTATTTATTAAAGAAATTCCCGTATTTTATTGTATTAACAAAGATATATAATATATGTGTTATAGTTTTTCACCATCTTCAAGACGGAGGCCTTTACGCTTTGCAGTTTCTTGGTAACTTCGTAGACGTTCCGCAACAATTTAATGTTGTAACAATATACGCATAAAAAAAAGTACATTGTCATTTATTATTATAACTGCAAATTGTAAGTAGAGTCAAGTTGCTGTGGTATAAGAGGAGTAAAACACTTAAAGAGCAATCGCTTGTTAGGGTATACATACTTTTGCACCTCCATATTGAGTAGCTTTTGATCACTGTGTGATCGTCCTACGCAAGCCCGATCTCCGATATCGGCCTCGATGATATTTTTTAGGAATGTTGTACCCATGAGTAAAATCCATGACGGGAAATAAAAGCAGATATCAAAATGATTAGAATCCAAAAATGCGAGGGTGAAGCCTAAGAACCCGCAGGCCTACTAGGAAAACATTACTAACACAGCAACGTGACGAAGGTGACATGACGGTGCACACAATCTGAGGCTTTTGAAGAGCTGCCCTGACTTGCCCCAAACAAGGATGCGATTTATGTGAAAACATACTCTGACAGTCATCCAACAGCGTTTAAAACACCAGAGATAAATCACGAAAACCACACCACAAGAACAAGGCTAAGGATGGTGTTTTATCATTATATGATATGATATCAGGTTGAATAAGTATTCAAATATCTGCTAAACTATGATAAATGCGTAAATAATACGATGATGAAAACGACGACGTTTCAGCAGTGCACTGGATTTATTCAGGGTTCTCCAGACGAAAAAACATTCGACCCAATCGGCTTTTATTTCAACAGTTATGATTTACGGATTATATTTATGTTGAGAAAGTAGCTAAGGCGTACTCAAAAAGTTGTCGGATGATGTCAGGTAATTTGCATATTCGTAGTATATGTCATGTCCATTTGCATTTCAAAACATATTACTTGAAGACAAGATTTTTTTAAAATATAAAATAATAGAGTGTAACAAAAACAGTAGTGATGGGTGATTGGTCATTGGGAACAATGATGATCGGTGATTGGACACCGGGAACAATGGTGATTGGTCGTCGGGAACAATGGTGATTGGTTGTCGGGAACAATGGTGATCGGTGATTGGACATCGGGAACAATGGCGATTGGTTGTCAGGAACAATGGTGATTGGTCGTCGGGAACAATGGTGATTGGTCGTCGGGAACAATGGTCATTGGTTGTCGGGAACAATGATGATCGGTGATTGGACACCGGGAACAATGGTGATTGGTCGTCGGGAACAATGGTGATTGGTCATCGGGAGCAATGGTCATTGGTTGTCGGGAACAATGGTGATCGGTGATTGGACATCGGGAACAATGATGATTGGTCGTCGGGAACAATGGTGATTGGTCGTCGGGAACAATGGTGATTGGTCGTCGGGAACAATGATGATCGGTGATTGGACATCGGGAACAATGGTGATTGGTCGTCGGGAACAATGGTCATTGGTCATCGGGAAGAATGGTGATTGGTTGTCGGGAACAATGGTGATTGGTGATTGGACATCGGGAACAATGGTGATTGGACGTCGGGAACAATGGTCATTGGTCGTCGGGAACAATGGTGATTGGTCATCGGGAACAATGATGATCGGTGATTGGACATCGGGAACAATGGTGATTGGTCGTTGGGAACAATGGTCATTGGTCATCGGGAACAATGGTGATTGGTTGTCGGGAACAATGGTGATCGGTGATTGGACATCGGGAACAATGGTGATTGGTCATCGGGAACAATGCTGATTGGTCGTCGGGAACAATGGTGATCGGTGATTGGACATCGGGAAAAATGGTGATTGGTGATTGGACGTCGAGAACAATGGCGATTGGATGTCAGGAACAATGGTTGCTAGGTTTGTTGCTAGGGTCATTTATTTATTTATAAAGTTGCTAAAGTCACCAAATCTAGCAGGAAAACAACAAAGTCAGCAATGCTTCTTGTACATTACCTCTAATATCTCGAACAACCAAACTATCAAACATCTCGCTGAAGAAAAACTTTCCTCCGAGGAGTTTCGATTCCCTCGAGAGAAAACTGACAGGCAAAGGCGTGTTTGGAATTTAGAACAGTTAACAGGAAATGTTGCCACAAAACCCCCAGAGGGATTCAAAATTGCTCAGAACAGAGTCAGGATTTCCGCTGACCTCCGTCGACCTGGATTTTTATTCATTTATATATTTCAATCAGAACGAAGGCAAAAATAATCGGACGTGTATTGTGTTGCGTTGCACTTTTGAAGTCGCCTGGAAGAAAAGCGAGGAAAAAGGCAGCGTGGTTCCTGAAGCGTGTTACTGAGCAAGACAAATGAGAATAACAGTTTTGCTTAATGGTGCAAGTGAAAGCTTAATAGCGCAGATCTTAAGCGCTTTCCTGACATGGGTCTCTCCTCCCATTTCACTTCGTTTCATTATCAAGAACATTTCCTGGGCATGCTGGTGGAGCTAATCACGAGGAACTTATCAAAGCACAGGAGAAAAACATGTCTTAAAGCAGCAAAATAGTTCAGAGCTGAAACACGTCTTTTTTTACGACTCTCACAGGTTTAAAGATGGATGTCTATTTAAGGGAAGTTAACGTTGCGATATCATGATTTCACCGCATGAATGTGCAAACAGGAATGTACATCCTTTTTCAGACACACACACACACACACACACACACACACACACACACACACACACACACACACACACACACATAACCCTGTGATCACGCCATCACATGATGTTTTTCCTTCTCTGTTTGCTTTTGTATGCCTTGAGACTGAAGGAGACGAGGTGGTGTGATAAAGTGGAGTTCCAACCTGAAGTTATACAAAGCAGTTTCCCGACTATTACAATTTATTACTAATTAAAGAACGCCACATCATACTGGTGTAAATCGATCGATAGCGCCGTCGGCGCCGACACGTTTGTGAGAAAATCCCCAGTCCTGTAGACTTCCTCGTGCTGTTACAAAGCGCTGCTACTGGAGACTCCTTAAATAAAATCGTAAAACGAAATAAATGTCTCCTTACAGGAAATGTTACGACGGACCCCACTCGGTTCTTTAATCAACGTTATTTACGTCGAGCTTTCTCGTCCTGAAATCTCCACACACGGGACACGTTCGGTCTGACTTGACTTCGGTGCTTGGACCCCTAAATATAATAACTTCATCAACTGTAGAAAATTCTACCAATCACAGACCCCCATCTGGTGAAAAACTACGCTACGTACAACTAATCTGAAAGTGTTCTATATCCGAGGAAGGCGTTAACTAGCCGGGCGAGCTCTGCTGAAGCGAACACCACCATTTATATCAACAACAATAGCTAGCTAAGTTGGGGTAAATAGCTAGCTAGCTAGCTCATATTCATCCATGCATGTTTACAGCTACATAGTTAGCTATCTAGCAAATATTCTCATTACACATTACACATTTAGATATATTAAACTAACATTGAAGTTTAATGTAGAACGTTCGCACTGTAAAACATAACATCAAAAGATCAAGCTAGCTAGTCTCTCTCACTCCGCTAGTCTCTCTCACTCCGCTAGTCTATCTCACCCCGCTAGTCTATCTCACCGAGCTAGTCTGTCTCACCCCGCTAGTCTGTCTCACCCCGCTAGTCTGTCTCACTCCGCTAGTCTGTCTCACCCCGCTAGTCTGTCTCACCCCGCTAGTATATCTCACTCTGCTAGTCTATCTCACTCCGCTAGCTAGCAGCTTAGTTGTATGTATGTTTCTGAAGCTGGAAATGCCAATATTTCCACTGTCATTTCCTTTGAAACGTTTAAAAACTGAAGCTCAATCGGGCCAGGGCGGTTCGTTCGTCTCCACGGTCTCAGACACCCTGACTTTCAACAAACTTTCTTTTAAAATGTCAAATTTGCACATCTTTTACAGTAATTGCCATATAGAATATCATTTTCTGGGCTTAAATGCATTCTTTTTATTATTATTATTATTATTATTATTATTATTATTATTATTATTATTATTTAGTTGCATATTTCTATAAAAGTAAAAGTACTACGATGGAATGATAGCTTTGTAGGAATATAACTGACTGACCTGTTATGGTGAGGATGACCGCGCCGATGATCATGATGAAGGTCTGGAGTGTGTCGGTGTATATCACAGCAGCTAAACCACCTAGTAAGAGACATTTTTTAAAAATAGGTTTATCTTAAAACAGATATTACGGATCACATCCAGGACTATAACTCCCTTCCGACGTCCTAGCGTGTGTGGGTCGTTGGGTCGGTCGTACGATTGCGCTCCCGAAGTGGCGTACCGTTTTTCTTGCAGCGACTCGAACGCCACGTGAGCGTTTCCAGACGTTCTGTACATTATATGAATGTCAAACGGATCAGAGTTTAATCCGGTGACAGTTGAATGAAAGAGTACACATTCACCGCCTTTAACTTGCCCTGCATTCCATTACTATTGTTAACACGTCCTTGTTGACTTTTTACTCGGAAGTGTTTATTGATGCCGTGGATTAGAAGGGAGAGAGCGTGTGTTACTCATTTCCTTTGAGTCATACGGTATATCGGCACACGAGTTAGCTAGCTAACAATCTGGATTGCTAAATAACATAGCTAGCTACCTACTGTGGAGTGAAATGATACTAATAAATGTTCTAAAGCAAATCTACTATATGTAAAAATCCAAAGACCATTGTAAGGATAATTGGAAGTTTAGTCACGTGTTGTGGACGACGTCTTTCGGAATTAACGTCCAAAAGTACAGATCTCGTGGGTAAAAATAAACTAATTTTGGGAGTATTTTTGGAAAAGTCCACAGCGATTTCAGATATCTCAATGTGACATTTCAGCCACTCACTTTATTATATATCAGAACGGGGAAAACAAACAAATGCCCAATATTGAGAATTTACTAATACTCTGATTGTTTCTACAAGTTTCTTATTGTTTTGATTTATTATTATTTTCTGCCACTCCTGATTCGTCAGTTGCCTAGCATGCTAACACCAATTGGCACATGCTAAATCACACCAATTATCTCTTTCTTTTCAAACTGAACAGCCTTGCACCGAACAATGTCTGTATCTTAACTGGCTGATGGTCAAAACAATAAGGATCAAATTAAATATGTCAGTAAGTGAAGTGAAGGTAAGAAAGAAATTAATCAAGTAATTTAGAAGAACTAAGTCAATACAAGAAAATAAGTAAAAATGAACAAACGTAAATAAGTAGGAAGTAAGATTTGAGTAAGTAAGTAGTTAAGTAAGTAAAAGTATGCAAGTGAGTAAATCAGTACAAAGCAACTAAGTTAGTAAGTAAAAGTGATCCTGAAAGTAAGTCATTTAAAGTAAATAGTAAGTCGGGAAGTTGAATGAAGTAAAGTTTGTGATTAAGTCAATGTCAAAAGTTAAAGTTCTAAGTAAGTAACAATTAAGTTAAGAAAGTAAAATTCTATAGGTAACTAAGTAAGAAGTTTGTTATTCAAGCGAGTAAACGTTTATAGGCAAGTAAGCTAGTTAGAATAAGTAAGATGTAAGTAAGTAGATAAACATAAACATAAGTAAGACTTCGTTTTTTTTAAGAAAGGTTAAGTAAGAATTAAGTAAATAAGCAAGTAATGTCTATAGGTATTACTTTTATCTTATTTTACTTATGTTTTACTTCTTACCTACTTTTAAATAATTACTTACCTATAGACGTTACGTATTATTTATTTATTTATTTACTTCTTACTTACTTACCCACAGACATTTATTTACTTAATTCCTACTTGAGGTTTCTCTACTTAATTAACTCTTACGTTTATTTTTACCTACTTACTTACATCTTCCTTATTTTATTCATGTCTTACTTACCTATAGACTTTCTTTACTTAATTACTTACATACTTTTAACTTATAGACTTTCACTTGCTTACCTTCAGACTTACTTATAGACTTTATTTACTGACTTACTTACTTTTACAAAATTACTTACCTATTAACATTACTTTCATAAAGAAAAGTCAAGTTAAAATTAAGCAAAACGGTCTATTTAAGTGAAGTAAAAAGTAAATAATTAAGAATTTATTTAAATAAGCAAGACATGAGTAAGTAAATAAACGTAAAGGTAAGTATTAAGTAAATAAGTAAGACGAGTAAGTAAAGGTAAAAGTAAGTACGTAGTAATAACATAGGTTAAAAAATAACTAAGAAGTTAAAAAAGAACTAAGAAAGTTAAGTAAGTTAGTTAATAAGGAAATAAGCAAATTGTAGCTGCTGTGTGTAAAGCATAAGTTTTGGCACCTCTCACCTGCAATAGTGTAAAATGCTGTGACCACCAGCATGAGGACGGTGGAGAGGTAAATATTCCAACCCAAACACACCTGAATAAACAGGGCCCCAGAATACAGGTCTGTCTGCGCGCACACACACACACACACACACACACACACACACACACACACTAGATATCATATATGTAATTTACATTATCTGTATGTGTGCAGGTAGGATGCCAGATATGTCAAGTGTGCGTGTGTGTGTGTGTGTGTGTGTGTGGACACTCACTGAGATTTTGGTAAACACGGATAACATCAGACTGAGAGCTGACATGTACATGCGAATTCTCTCTCCGCCAAACCGCCGACCCAGATACTCGGGCATCGTGACAATCTGAGAGTGTGTGAAAGAGAGTGTTTGTGTGTGTGTGTGTGTGTGTGTGTGTGTGTTTGAGAGAGAGAGAGAGAGAGAGAGAGAGAGAGAGAGAGAGAGAGAGAGAGAAAGCAAGAGAGAGAATGAGTGAATAACTTCTGTGTTTCGAATGAAGCATTTCTACCTGCAGGCCCAGTTAATAACAAATTAAAACAGTTTTGTGTATCTGTGTGTGTGTGTGTGTGTGTGTGTGTGTGCGTTTTAGAGCTTCAGACATACCCCACAGGACACATACACTGGGACAAAGATCCAGGCCAGGGCCAACAGTACATAGGTTGCCTAGAAAGAAAATCGTGCGCGAGTGCTTTAATAATCAAACCGGCCTCTGTCGCCCCCCGGTGTTCACAATAATAATAGCACCCTATAGATTTACAGGTTTACACACTATGGTCATTGCTGTTATCAGAAAATAAACCAACAACAGTGTGGTGTGATGAAGCAAAATTGCTGTTACCACCCAGATGTTGATTTTTTTTTTTCCATGAACAGCACATCCTGAAGTCTTTTATTCGTCTTAATACAATGATTAAAAAATGAAAAGCACACGGAGTGATCTGAACTGACGATGAGACTCACGTTCCATTCGAACCCTGCCACAGCGATGCCTCCTGCTGCCCCGGTGCCAGCCAAACCGATAAACAGTCCCGATCCTTCACTACTGGCAAACAGAGACGCTCCGATCTACACAACACACACACACATGCACGATTACAATGTTTACGAATGAAAGAACTACATGTCGTAACTTGTTTATTAAAGATTTATTCGAAGGTAGATGTAACATTCACTAGTTAAAATAAATCTTTAATATTTTCGACAAAGTAGAACATCGCACAATGAAAACGTTTAAGTTAATAAAGAGTAAACACACGATACAACGTTTTATGGGTTTTTTTTTGTATAACTGTTAATATTTGGAGCTAGAATTATTTATTACGTACGCGTGAACATAAGAAATGTTGTTAGTTGTTTATTAAAAATCTAATTATTGCTTAAAAAATCAGCTTTAAAATACGACTTCCTTCATTTTTTTTTTAAGATCACAAATGTTAGTGGCGTTTAATAGCAAAAAAAATGTTTTGTGGAAAGTTTTGAAAAAAAAAAAGAAATAAAATAAATTAAATTATGGATTGTTTTCTCTTACCGGCCACCAGGCCATGTCTCTGCCAGCCAGGAAGTAGCCACTAAGAGTGTTTCTGCTTACTCTGCAAGATGACTAACACACACACACACACACACACACACACACACACACACACACACACACACAATTCACAAGTTTTTCAGATTTACTCATCAATGTTGAATTGAATCCAAATGAGTTGAATCAACTCATAATCACACATAATTTTCATTTTACTATCAGTGTAGAATTGCCAGTAGAGTGGACACACACACACACACACACACACACACACACACACGTCAATCGGACGTTCTCACCCATATTCCGACAGCAACGTTGAGCAGGAAATATGCGCCGATCACGATGATATCAGAAACGCTGAATGACTGCGAGAGAGCGAAGAACTTCGTGGTGGCGTTTGACGCCATGATGACCCGTCCACACGCTCGACGACACGCACGTGAAATGGAGGGAGAGGGGGAAAAAAGAAGAAGGGGAAAAAAAAACGGAAGGAGAGAGGGAGGGATACGGCTGAATTGATGATTAAACGCATCAGTCTAATGAGGCGACTGGTGTGCTCACATACGAGACGGAAAGACAGGCAGAGAGGCCGTGGTGCTTTTGTTGGATCTGGGAATTTAGGTTTGGATTTGGTCACGCACGCACACACACACACACACACACACACACACACACACACACACACACACACACCAGGTGTGTTCCCGCAACACCTAATGTGGCTGAAGAAGTCGAAATAACACCTCTAGACACTGTTAACAAGGTCAATGATTGACTCAGAGTCTCTGGTGCTTACCCATTACACTCACACACACACACACACACCATTAGCATTAATCTTACACAAGACACACACAAACACACATCATCTATTCGTTCTAGGCAACAAGACACGTTCGAGTTACATTGGAACATATGTGACACTAAAATTTGATTCGAAAATACATTTTCCAATCGTAACCCGGATTCAGGAATCTGCTGCGCGTGACCTCAGACGAATTCGACTTCCTCGCTCAGTTTCAGCGCTGTCGAAAGTGCAGCTCATTGTGTTCTGAAAATCATACAGATTTGATAAAAAGGTCGAGCGTTCATAACAAACAAAATGGAGTCTCGGAGGCTCCCGCATCGAACCTGACACAGCTATAGAGTGAATATTATTTATTTATTAATTTATTTTTTAAAAAGAGTAAACCAGGAATCATCCAGCGTGCCATGTTTTTCGACGCATCTTTGTTCCGCTGTGTTTGATGCAGCAGGTGTGTTTCCTTTCGCCAGCCAGGCACACATACAGAAGAGCTAATATCATTAACCAGGGTTGCCAGGTTTCAATATAAAATCTCAAAAAACAAAACAACAACAACAACAACAAAAAAACATTCGGTGATTTGAAAAACAAGACTTCACTGGGGAACAAGGTCACTGTGGTGCGCACACATTTCCGATATACGCATGTTTTTTACTCCATCATTCCTGTTTCCATCTCGCAATCTTTACATTGGAAATGTGTCATAAACACACTGTCTGCACTTACACTTTGCCTTCGTTTGAAGAAAATTCTGATTGAATTCTGCTTTAAAACAAGATCTTGATGCCCGTGGAGTATTTTTTAAATCATAAATGTGATGTCCGTTTTTTGTAAAGTTCTTATTTTTTACCACTAGGTGCAATAATGGAATCGTGAAGGAGGACGGTTCATATTTGTTGAACATCTGATGGTAGTAGTGGAGTAGATTTGTCACCATCCCTGTTCCTGGAGATTTTACCTTCATGAAGATTTGAGCGGTGCTAATCGTTGCCTTGAGAAGTTCTTGACCAGTTCATTTTGGTTGGAGATGAAACGTGCAGGAAGGTAGATCTCAAGGAAGAAATCTTGGTGACCACTGGTGAACTTTATGTGGCCATGGCTCAACCTCACCTCACGTTCAATGAGCTGCAATTCGTTAAACCACCAGCAGGTGTCGCGCTAATGTAAATACAGGGAAAGGTCCAGGAGTGATGTAGGTTAGAGCCGAGCTCAAATTAGACATCCGCTCCAGTTCCGCGTGGCACCGTTACATCCTTAAAGCGACGGATGAAATGAGAGTCTGGAATGAGGTGTGCTGAGATGTGCTTGATTACTGCTTCCATTAGCATTCGGCAAGGAAAATGCATTCGTTTCAATTAGTGATTAAACATACTAGACAGCGGGAGCGCGCGCACGCGCACACACAAACACACACACACACGATTGCACGCACGCGCACGTCTCTAATATTAATCTGTCAAGATCATGCATGGGGAAAAACGGGGCTATTTGGTCACACCCCCCACCCCTGCTGCAGCACCATAAATTTAAGCAATACGCACACGCGCGCGCGCACGCACGCACATGCACGCACGCACGCGCGCGGATTTACAACCCCTCTCCAGCGTCCGTCCGCGCGCACATCTCATCGCATCACATCACATCACATCTGCCCGGATGTTTACGTAACAACACCGTCGCCTTAGACAGGGGTCAGAAACCAGAGTAGGCACCGCGCTACGACATTTTATTTATTTATTTATTTATTTATTTATCCATTTGCAGTAACAGTCCATCCCTTTAACCTGGAGACGACCGCGACCTCCGTCACATTCCTTCATACGGGATTTATTATTGGTTGTTTATTCTAATCGCGCGACCACATGTAGCACATCCTTTATTATTATTATTATTATTATTATTATTATTATTATTATTATTGACAGAACCCCGGAGCGGTTCTCTCACAGCGCGGACACCGAGTTTCCCCGGTGATGGAGGACGCGGGTGGAGCGGCTTTGGCGGCACCGTGGCGGTGGCCGAGCCCTCGCGCGAGGATGCTCTGGATGTAGAGGACGCAGCGGGCGCTCCTGTGTGTGTGTGTGTGTGCGCGTGTGTGTGTGAATTAAAATATGGGGAAAGATCAGGAACTCTTGCAGGCGGTGAAGACTGAGGACCTGCTTATGGTGCAGCGGCTACTGCAGAGACCCAAACACGGCAAATCTAGTGAGTGTTCACACACACACACACACACACACACACACACACACACACACGCACGCACACGCCCATCCGTGCAGGCCATGGGGCACGCATGTGCGTTTACAGCAGCGTTAAAATGATCACGTGCAGCGTGGCGTTACCTGTCCGTTACAAGCGTCGAATTTGCTCATAGAGTGTCGCATTGACGGTCAATCAGAACATCACATAGTTAATAAAGTGCTGAATTACTTTTGAACAGAGTTCAGAATTCACACCTCCAGCGTTGGATTCAGAATTAGTGTTGGATTTCTTAGTGTAGCTGAAAGTGTTGTATTCATGCTTACAGTACTGAATTCCTGCTCACAGTGTAGTTTAATACACAGCTTTGAACTGGCTCTTACAGCGTTGCATTCGATTGTACAGTACTGAATTCCTGCTTACAGTGCTGAATTTCTTACAGTGTTGACTTACCTTTAACAGCGTTGAATTTAGATGTACACTGTTGAATTAGCACTAAGTGTTGAACTAGATTTCACAGTACTGAATTATTGCTTACGGTGTTAAATTAGCTCGTACAGTACTGAATTAATGCTTACGGTGTTAAATTAGCTCGTACAGTACTGAATTAATGCTTACGGTGTTAAATTAGCTCGTACAGTACTGAATTAATGCTTACAGTGTTAAATTAGCTCGTACAGTACTGAATTAATGCTTACGGTGTTAAATTAGCTCGTACAGTACTGAATTAATGCTTACGGTGTTAAATTAGCTCGTACAGTACTGAATTAATGCTTACGGTGTTAAATTAGCTCGTACAGTACTGAATTATTGCTTACGGTGTTAAATTAGCTCGTACAGTACTGAATTAATGCTTACGGTGTTAAATTAGCTCGTACAGTACTGAATTATTGCTTACGGTGTTAAATTAGCTCGTACAGTACTGAATTAATGCTTACGGTGTTAAATTAGCTCGTACAGTACTGAATTATTGCTTACGGTGTTAAATTAGCTCGTACAGTACTGAATTATTGCTTACGGTGTTAAATTAGCTCGTACAGTACTGAATTAATGCTTACGGTGTTAAATTAGCTCGTACAGTACTGAATTATTGCTTACGGTGTTAAATTAGCTCGTACAGTACTGAATTAATGCTTACGGTGTTAAATTAGCTCGTACAGTACTGAATTAATGCTTACGGTGTTAAATTAGCTCGTACAGTACTGAATTAATGCTTACGGTGTTAAATTAGCTCGTACAGTACTGAATTATTGCTTACAGTGTTAAATTAGCTCGTACAGTACTGAATTATTGCTTACAGTGTTAAATTAGCTCGTACAGTACTGAATTATTGCTTACAGTGTTAAATTAGCTCGTACAGTACTGAATTAATGCTTACAGTGTTAAATTAGCTCGTACAGTACTGAATTATTGCTTACAGTGTTGAACTAGTTCCTTATGGTTGAATTTCTAATTGTTTAATTAGATTTTACAGTACTGAATTCATGTGTATAGTGTTGAATTAATGCTTACTGTACAGTACTGAATTATCTCTGACATTGCTGAATTACTGCTTATAGTGTTGAATTTCTTCACCTGTTGAATTAGCTCATAAAGTGATGAATTCCCTTGAGCTGTTTTTAATTCAGTCGTACAGTGTTGGATTCAGAATTAGACTGTTGAATTAGCTCCTACAGTCCTGAATTAGCTCCTACAGTCCTGAATTAGCTCCTACGGTACTGAATTTAGACAGAGTTTTCACTTGCAGCATTGCATTAACATTAAATCAAAACATCAAAATAGTAAGTGTTGAATTCACTCCTACAGTGCTGATTTTTTTTACTTACAGTGTTGAATTTAGACATACACTGTTGAATAATTTCTTAATGTGCTAAATTAGGTCTTACAGTGTTCACTTAGCTTGGAATAGTGCTCGGTTAGCTTCTGCAGTATTCAGTTGTATCTCAGTGTTGAAATTTCTGTCACAACATTGAATTCACACCTACAGAATTCCTACAGTTCCTACAGTTTTCCTGTCAGTCTTACAGTACTGAATTAGTTCTGTGTTTATTTCAATATTACAGTACTGAATTTGTTCTCAGTGTTTAATTCAATCTTACAGTACTGAATTAGTTCTCAGTGTTTATTTCAGTCTTACAGTACTGAATTATTTCTCACAGTGTTTATTTCAATCTTACAGTACTGAATTAGTTCTCAGTGTTTATTTCAATCTTACAGTACTGAATTAGTTCTCAGTGTTTATTTCAATCTTACAGTACTGAATTATTTCTCACAGTGTTTATTTCAATCTTACAGTACTGAATTAGTTCTTAGTATTTTTTCAATCTTACAGTACTGAATTAGTTCTCAGTGTTTATTTCAATCTTACAGTACTGAATTAGTTCTTAGTATTTTTTCAATCTTACAGTACTGAATTAGTTCTCAGTGTTTATTTCAATCTTACAATGCTGAATTAGTTCTCAGTGTTTATTTCAATCTTACAGTACTGAATTATTTCTCACAGTGTTTATTTCAATCTTACAGTACTGAATTAGTTCTTAGTATTTTTTCAATCTTACAGTACTGAATTAGTTCTCAGTGTTTATTTCAATCTTACAGTACTGAATTAGTTCTTAGTATTTTTTCAATCTTACAGTACTGAATTAGTTCTCAGTGTTTATTTCAATCTTACAGTACTTTATTAGTTCTTAGTATTTTTTCAATCTTACAGTACTGAATTAGTTCTCAGTGTTTATTTCAGTCTTACAGTACTGAATTAGTTCTCAGTGTTTATTTCAGTCTTACAGTACTGAATTAGTTCTCAGTGTTTATTTCAGTCTTACAGTACTGAATTAGTTCTCAATGTTTATTTCAGTCTTACAGTACTGAATTAGTTCTCAGTGTTTATTTCAATCTTACAGTACTGAATTAGTTCTCAGTGTTTATTTCAATCTTACAGTACTGAATTAGTTCTCAGTGTTTATTTCAGTCTTACAGTACTGAATTAGTTCTGTGTTTATTTCAATCTTACAGTACTGAATTAGTTCTCAGTGTTTATTTCAGTCTTACAGTACTGAATTAGTTCTTAGTATTTTTTCAATCTTACAGTACTGAATTAGTTCTGTGTTTATTTCAATATTACAGTACTGAATTAGTTCTCAGTGTTTATTTCAATCTTACAGTACTGAATTAGTTCTGTGTTTATTTCAATCTTACAGTACTGAATTAGTTCTCACAGTGTTGAAGTCACTTTTGCACTTGTGCACTTTTACTGCTACACCATAGAATGAACACGTACAGCGCAGATTTCCCTCAAATGATGTTGAATTAAACACCTTCACGGTTGAAAGAACTCCCCGCGTGTTGCGTTAATTCTTGCAGTGCCAAAATAACAGCAGCAGTAATGAATTAACACTCACAAGTTAATCACTGTGGGTTTCAGTTCTGGTTGCTAGGTTTTTATAGGCATTTCCAGTGGCGGATTACGGGTTTATTCTGGGATATCCGTCTTTCTGTGCTCGTGTGATTGAGAAATAGAATTAATTCAACACTGTGAGAGTTTATTCAACATTGCTATAAGTGACTTAACGCCGTTCATGCAACCATCTCTCACAATCGATATTATTGGGATAATACTGTGTGTTGGTTCAGATGATAAGCTAGAGAGGGATGGGATGGCAGGAAGGGGATTATGGGTAAGAAGGCACCAGATGTCCATCGTAATGAAGTGTTTGAACTGTATGAGGGGATGGAGAGAGAGAGAGCGAGAGAGAAAGAGAGAGGCTTCATTTGACAGCACTACAAAATTGATTCTCATTTTAAAAATTTTCTTTACATATTTATTTCCTTTACATTTGATTATGCAAATGAGCCCAAAAGCAATCACACACACACACACACACACACACACACACACACACACACACACACACACACACATGTCTATAATTGAAATACAATTACCACCTCCAGTGCCGGGTAACATCCCAGGTGGTAGCAGAAATTGCTTCCTGCCATGGAAGGAGGAGCTGCTAGAAATGGAAGCAGGGCATTCGGTGTGTGTGTGTGTGTGTGTGTGTGTGTGTGTGTGTGTGTGTGTGCGTGTGTGTGTGTGTGTGTCAGCCCTGCTTAAAAAGCTCATCCCTTACACATGAAAAAAAAAAAAAAAATCTGTGTCACCTTGAGCATCTCGAAAGGCCAGACATGATTAGTAAACAAGAGAGAACCCGTGTTCGAAGGTGACGTTGCAATTCGTTGAAAATAACTAGCAAAAGTCATTGTTGAGATTAGGGGAAGAAATGTGCGTAAGTTCCTGTAACGACATGTTTATTTAACATTTATGGAAGGAGTCTCCAGTGTCAGCGAGGTAAAGCAGTATCTACAAGTTTTCTGACGTCGCCGGGACAGAGGGGTTTACACTTTTTGTGGTTTCTTGGTAACATGATAAGCGTTGTTGTTGTTATTGAAAGCAAAACAGAGAAGCTGGTGAGGGAAGGACTGTTTATATATTACAGTACTGAATTAGTTCTCACAGTGTTTAATTCAATCTTACAGTACTGAATTAGTTCTCAGTGTTTATTTCAGTCTTACAGTACTGAATTAGTTCTCAGTGTTTATTTCAATCTTACAGTACTGAATTAGTTCTGTGTTTATTTCAATCTTACAGTACTGAATTAGTTCTGTGTTTATTTCAATCTTACAGTACTGAATTAGTTCTCACAGTGTTTATTTCAATCTTACAGTACTGAATTAGTTCTGTGTTTATTTCAATCTTACAGTACTGAATTAGTTCTCAGTGTTTATTTCAGTCTTACAGTACTGAATTAGTTCTGTGTTTATTTCAATCTTACAGTACTGAATTAGTTCTGTGTTTATTTCAATCTTACAGTACTGAATTAGTTCTGTGTTTATTTCAATCTTACAGTACTGAATTAGTTCTGTGTTTATTTCAATCTTACAGTACTGAATTAGTTCTCAGTGTTTATTTCAGTCTTACAGTACTGAATTAGTTCTCAGTGTTTAATTCAATCTTACAGTACTGAATTAGTTCTGTGTTTATTTCAGTCTTACAGTACTGAATTAGTTCTCAGTTTTTATTTCAATCTTACAGTACTGAATTAGTTCTCAGTGTTTATTTCAATCTTACAGTACTGAATTAGTTCCTACTGTGTTTATTTCAATCTTACAGTACTGAATTAGTTCTCAGTGTTTAATTCAATCTTACAGTACTGAATTAGTTCTCAGTGTTTATTTCAATCTTACAGTACTGAATTAGTTCTCAGTGTTTATTTCAGTCTTACAGTACTGAATTAGTTCTCAGTGTTTATTTCAATCTTACAGTACTGAATTAGTTCTCAGTGTTTAATTCAATCTTACAGTACTGAATTAATTCTCAGTGTTTATTTCAATCTTACAGTACTGAATTAGTTCTCAGTGTTTAATTCAATCTTACAGTACTGAATTAGTTCTCACAGTGTTTAATTCAATCTTACAGTACTGAATTAGTTCTCAGTGTTTATTTCAGTCTTACAGTACTGAATTAGTTCTCAGTGTTTATTTCAGTCTTACAGTACTGAATTAGTTCTCAGTGTTTATTTCAGTCTTACAGTACTGAATTAGTTCTCAGTGTTTATTTCAGTCTTACAGTACTGAATTAGTTCTGTGTTTATTTCAGTCTTACAGTACTGAATTAGTTCTGTGTTTATTTCAGTCTTACAGTACTGAATTAGTTCTGTGTTTATTTCAGTCTTACAGTACTGAATTAGTTCTCAGTGTTTATTTCAGTCTTACAGTACTGAATTAGTTCTCAGTGTTTATTTCAGTCTTACAGTACTGAATTAGTTCTCAGTGTTTATTTCAATCTTACAGTACTGAATTAGTTCTGTGTTTATTTCAGTCTTACAATACTGAATTAGTTCTCAGTGTTTATTTCAGTCTTACAGTACTGAATTAGTTCTCAGTGTTTATTTCAATCTTACAGTACTGAATTAGTTCTCAGTGTTTATTTCAGTCTTACAGTACTGAATTAGTTCTCAGTGTTTATTTCAGTCTTACAGTACTGAATTAGTTCTCAATGTTTATTTCAGTCTTACAGTACTGAATTAGTTAGGGTTAAGGTTAGGTTTAGAGCAAAACAGAGATGCTGGTGAGGGAAGGACTGTTTATAGCTGCAGTAACGTGAGCGAGAACAGGAACTTGTTCCGCAACGTTAAGTGAAACCGTAAATGGATAAAAGTCCAACATGTCGTTGTCAAATTGCCACGTAAATCGTTGGGAAGGAATAAAACATTTCGGGACGTCCGGTTATAGGAAACTGCGCATGTTATGCGCTGAAGAATGAAACGTCATACTTTTTTATCCGTTTATAGTTGCATTTAAATGATGTGGAACTTCAATGTGAAACGATTTAGTTCCTGCTGTAATTTAGAAAAAACTGCAAGCTCCTCGGAATATCCTGCGATCGCAAAAATCGCTAAATTCCTAGAGGGACCGAATAATGCAGAAATAATGATTATAGTCTTTCGTGGCATCATGTAGGAGACGCCTGATAGCGGATTCTCAATGCCGTTTTGAATTTGTATTGCCACAGGTTCATTTGCAAGACATCGTGACATTGTTTGGGTCTTCCTTGGTACCGCGAGAGGCTAACATCCATCCCCGTGGAACTGCCCGAATCTAACGTCTCATATTATTCGACTGATTGATATTCCGCTCTGGAGGCTTATGAGCCCGAGGTCATTTCACTTACTGCTTTTAATTTGATCATCGCACCGATTTCCCCTCTTTCTCCTTCCAGTCATTTCCCTCTGAAGCCCATGTGAAAAGTCAAACGAGCGAAAGCAGGCTAAGTTTCTGGGTTGGCATTGAATCGGAGCTATAATTAGAACATCTTACCGTCGATAATGCACACCGTTACTACGTTTCCCGTTAGGAGACCGTTTAGATGTGGACGCATAGATAAACAGCGGTATCTAGAGACGGACGACAGATTAAAGGGGAAGAGCATCACGTAAGTGTAGCGATTGAAAGTCGAACGAGAGGTTGTTATTAGGGAACTGGCGAGTTTTTAAACAGAAATAGTTACTAAAGTACGAGGAAGACGATCCAGTAAACAGTGGTTTCTTAGCGATTGAAGTACGCAGCATGGTTTCCGTAGAATCTGAAAGAAAGGAAATGGAAAACTTAATAAAAGAAATGCCTGGAGTTTACCGTAAAACCTCGTATATACGCGCGACACAGTTTCTACCTGAGACGAGTGATTAGTACTACAGACGTGAACGTGTGTATTGTTCATATTTCAGTATTTCATCTTGAGGTGATAGAGCTTGCAGACGGAATGTTCTACATTATTATTATTATTATTATTATGTAGCGGGTGAGCTGGAATCAGGAGCTGGAGTCGTGACACTGGACACGTCTGGACTCGCACACACAATCCCGACTGTTTTGATTACGTGTGCGGACTTGACTAAAATATCATTTTGAATAAAAAGGCCCAGAAGCGAAATGTATCGTACTGTCTGCCCCCCCCCCCACACACACACACACATGACACGCCTATTTAGTCCATTTGTGGAGCTCTGACAGAAAAATAAATAAATAAATAAATAAAAGGAGAAGGGATTTTTACTTAGGACAGGCTTTTACTGTTCTTAATGCGAATTTCCCCTCATCAGCATGTACCCGTTTGTCCGAGTGCATTCTCTCAGGGCCTCTGTACAGACTGTGTGTGTGTGTGTGTGTGTGTGTGTGTGTGTGTGTGTGTGTGTGTGTGTGTGTTGTCAGTGTACAGAGTGAACTGGACATTCCAGAGCAAGCGAAAAGTATACGCCAGAATGCATCAACTCGACAGGCCGTGAAGCATCAATGCACTCACATGAGAGAGAAAGAGAGAGAGAGATGAGAGAGAGATGAGAAAGAGAGAGATGAGACAAAGAGAGAGAGAGATGAGAGAGAGAAAGAAAGAGATAGAAAGAGAGAAATGAGAGAGAGACAGAGAGGAATAGAAAGAGAAAGAGAGAGAGAGATGATAGAGAGAAAGAAAGAGATAGAAAGAGAGAGATGAGAGAGAGACAGAGAGGAATAGAAAGAGAAAGAGAGAGAGAGAGAAAGAAAGAAAGAAAACACTACCTGATTTACTGTGGAGGGAAATTTGACCAAAAACAGGGATGTTTTTCAAAACAAAACAAAAAGTAATACTACTTTTAGGTTTAATTATTCGTATTATTTTTACACATTTCTGAGTGATATAAAGATTTTTTTAAAATGCGGTTTATTTAATGATTTATATCATGTCCAGACAGTTTAAAAATGAACGCTGAAAAGGAGACACGTGAATTTTTTTTTCTTTTTAGAAAGAATATTAAGATTTTACAAATTTTTAAAGCTTAAGTGCGACATTTGAACAAATTCACTCCTTCCAGTCGGTGTCCAATTCAAATTTTTTTTTACATTTAAAAAATTAAATTTAATTAAATTTTAAAAAAAATTCACGATAGAAAAGCATTTTCAGAATGCTACAAATTAATTAATGAACTAATGACTAGTTCAGGAGAAATGCCTGAGACGAAACGTTATCGGATAGCGAATATTACTAATACGAACGCTTGCGAAATGACCCTAGTCGCCTAGCAACCGTACAAGTCTCCTGACGTTCACGACGCGTCGAAAGCGTAACGGTTTAAGGATACAGCGCTGTAAGTTGTAACATCAAGCTGAGGGAAGTTATTCGGCTAAACGTACGGCCGTCACCCGGCTGCTTTCACGCTGTAGATTGGGAGGCTTGTTCTAAAGTGTGCAGTTAAGAGGTTTTATTTTCCCGATGAAAAGGTTCCATTTCTCTCGTATCATCATCCTACGTTTAAGCGAATTAACCACGTTTGTTCATAGCGGTATTATTATTATTATTATTATTATTAAAATCTTTAGCAAGGGTGCCAATACTTCTACTTCACACACACACACACACACACACACGTGTTGAAGTGTGTGATGGTGATGTGAGTGATGTAACTGGGTGAGTGATACGAGCGAGAGAGGAGAGAAATTGGCTCGGTGCCTCTCTGTTGTCACACGCTCGACACGAAATCGACACGTGCGTCACATATGAGGTCAGACAAGTGGAAAAAGCAATTGTTGTGCCACATTCTCACACACACACACACACACACACACACACACACACACACACTCTTCATTTAATGAGGGTCTAGTTAGAGTAGCAATAGCCTGCGGAGAATGTAAGAGAGAGTTGTGTGTGTGTGTGTGTGTGAGTGTGTGTGTGTAAATATATCCTCAAATTATTATATTGCCAATAATAATTTAAATTAAAATATATAAAAGTTGTAAGCAAAAGGAGCCCCAACATTCATTAAATACTGAATAAAAAAAAGAAGTAAAAAGTTGAATATATATTTTATTTATATTGTTTGTTTGTTTGTTTGTTTGTTTGTAGCGTGTCACAGCATTAGAGCGTATGCTGTGCTCCAGGAAGCGGACGGATGGATGTCTAACAACATCATTTGAAAAAAGTAATAACTTTAATGAAAAGATATACAAGGATATGAAATAAAAATTACGTCGACGACGTAACGTTGAACGCGAAAGGAAACGATGTGCTGCGGTTTCTGTCGTTTGTTTTATTTTATTTTGTAAAATAAAGTATTTTCTCGTTTATTTTGTAAAATAAAATAAACAAGATGCTCCTACTCTGCTTGAGCCGTTTAATTTCTCATAAAAGAAAAATGAATGCATGAAAGAAAGAAGGAAAGTAAACCAAAAAAGAAAGAAGAATGAAAGAAACATGGACGGATGGAGGGGTCGATATATATGAAACTAAAAGAGAGAAAGAAATGAAAACGAAAAATAGATACAGATAGGGAGATAGAAGTGAAACAGAAAAAAGAAACAGAAAGAGAAATGAAAAAGAAAGAAGGAAATTAAGGAATAAAAATAAAGAGATATAGATACAGTAGATTGATAGACAGACAGATACGAAACAAAAAGAAAGAAAGAAGAAGAGAAGAGATGAAAGAGCGGCAGAAAGAAAAGCAGCAGTAAACATGTGGGCGCGGTGGAAAAGTACGGAGACCCTCAAGGGACACGGTGGTGGAAAAAGGGGGACGCAAAACTTTCTCGGGAGAACGCAAAGGATTTGTGAGAGAACGCAAAAGCTTTGAACATTTTTTCTCTCATCCCAAATTTTTTCCTCCACCGTGTCCCTTCAGGGGCTCCGGAGAGAAGTGCCAGAATAAACAAGGAAAAAGATACGTTTTAAAAAGAAAAGACCACGGGCAGATTTTCTCCACATCACGCAGGACATTATTACATTTACAGTGAAAGGATCTGAGAGTAGAGAGAGAGTGTGTGTGTGTGTGTGTGTGTGTGTGTGTGTGTGTGTGTGTGTGTGTGTGTGTGTGTGTGTGTGTGTGTTGAGATTACAGCACTTGTCCCAGATTGTTCCACAGAGGAGAGATTAAACGTCTCTTTAGATAAAAACAGAAGCAGGACACGCAGAGTTCCGACACGCCGCTGAATCCCGGACTCTGATTGGCCGGGAGCTGTTCTGGCGTTTTCTACAAACAGCAGCGCGGGTTTTACGTTCTAATACGGTACGTGACCGTTTCCATAGTAGCTTGTGTAAACGTGTGTAAATCATCGCTAAGGTGAACTTTTCTCTGAGGCGATGTTTATTTACGGAAGGAGTCTCCGGCGTCTGCCGTACCGGCCCCTGTTGCTATGGAAACGACAACGTACGGCCGGAACTACGGTCAGACGAAACGCTGTTATAGGAAACGAATCGACACCTCGTATCACGCACTCAGACCCAGAGTTCGGTTCAGGATCCTGTACGGCAGCCCATCATCATCATCATCATTTCCATGGAAACTATCTCCTAGGAGCGTGTAGTGATAGAGATATGAATAATTTATCATGTCTGACTGTTTTCCCCAAACACCTCACGCTGAGTGTGCATGTGTTCATGTGTGTGTTCAAGTGACTCCGCCTACTTTGTGTCACCATAGAGATGTTAAATGCTGCTGTTTGATCTTTTGTCAGGTGTTTTAAGCCACCTTGTGTGTGTGTGTGTGTGTGTGTGTGTGTGTGTGTGTGTGTGTGTGTGATAAATCATCAAGCAACTGTAGGAGTGTAACTGATGCAAAATATCATGTTGTAAAGCTATTAAACTTTTTTATTCAGAATTTTAAATAAAAGAAAACAGAAAAACAAATAAAAAAAAGCTCGTAATTAGCTAACGAACGTTAATTAGATACAAACGAATCAATCTGAGAATCACGGAGCGTGAAAAACGCTGGTTTATGTGCCATGGACTGAATTCATGAGCATGTTAAATATAATGAAAAGCATTATTAACGGTGCATGCACACACACACACACACACACACACACACACACACACACACACACACACACACAAATAATACTATTTCAGTGTTTAACGCAATATCTTCCAGCATTTACATATTTTTCCAATCTTCATCCCTCCACACACACACACACACACACACACACACCCTCTCGTTTTCAGTCTCACACTCCCTTTGAGAAAGCTGCCATCTGGACCAATCTCATTTTGCACACACACACACACACACACACACACACACACACACACACACACACATACACACACACAGAATCTGGCATGCTGCGTTCACATCTGGAGTCTAGAGCGATTGGTAACGGAATCTGGTTCTTAACTATAAAATACATTTCTGTTATGCACCATTGGGTATTTTTACTCTAGTGGAACCGTTATGTGTGTGTGTGTGTGTGTGTGTGTGTGTGTGTGTGTGTGTGTGTGTGTGTGTGTTAATATCTAGCCATGATGCAAGTTTCATGCTTGTGTAATTACTAAGGAGATCTACCTACTGCTTTTCGGATTCCCTACAGTGAAATTTCATCATCAACACTTTTACAAGCGCTGGCGTTTTTTTAAAATTTTCTCCCCCTGCCCCCTAACATCCATGGAAACGAGACCTTTGTTCCCCAGGACTAAAATCGTAACGTGATTATAAGTAGATTAAATTTAATTAGATGTAAAAGAATGGCTTCGTATGCATTTATCCGGTCTGAAAAACATTCCGATTATGGTTAAAATAACAAGCTATTTGGCGGAGCGCCCTCTGCTGGCGAGTCCCTCGACCCGTCCTCGCGGTCTACTATATGAGCTGTTGAAGACGTCGGAGCGAAAGTTACGCACGCGCTCGGATTATCGTGCGTTTCATGCTTCAAAGATTTCCGGATTTTTCTTGAGTAGACGACATTTTTATTTTTATTTTGGAAATAGTGTTAATAAAATGTCTGACCCTTATTATTAGAATAGCACTTGATCCAGCACATTGTATTTGTTTATATCCTGCGCTGATAGATCCTTCACTGTAGCTACGAGACACTCATTATTAACAATTAACGTCGTAGTGGAAGCGTCACGAAGTAACGAAGCCGTAATTTGTTTCTGTTCCTCTGTCATTCAGAGCTCCTGGGTTCGGCCAAGCGGATCAACGTGAATTTTCAGGACACAGACGGGTAAGTTCGGGTAAACAAGTTCAGACGCATGTTCTAAACACACAAACGCGTGACAAATGAATGGGGAAAAACAACGTAACGTGTATTATTGTATTGGTTTTGATGCGGTAACAAGTATAGCAAGTCCTCATGCCCTGCCCCGTGCTTAGGGGGCGGAGTCATCCTGGAAGACACCATGCCCATCAATACAGAATATTATAAAGGTGATCAGTCAGAAGAACTTTGCGTTGATTTTAGGGATGAGCGGACAACAAAATAAATAAATCCCCACCGTAGGTTATTTTTTAAAAAGACTTTATGTATAGGCAAGGGTTTAAAATTTTTTTTTAGAAAAATAAATAACAGTCTCCGGTGTGATCACGCTCGAGTTATATTTATACTTTATTCTAAACAATCACGAAAACTGATCAGACCTGCGTGTCCGAGCTCGTAGCCGAACGCACTCGTACTTATCGGCCTGCGTTAAAACCTTTCCTCATTTTAAAAGCGTGAAGTGACGAAGCGCTTCAACGCTTCACAGGAAGTGCTCAGCGTGCTCAGCGTTTTGATGCTAACGCTAATTATAATGTAAGCATTTTTCAAGAGAGGAATAAAAACCCAGCGATGTTTATGAATGTAAAATGTTAAATCGTTTAGCAGTGTAGGGTTCATAAAAAAGGCCCTTCTCGAAGAATATGTGCAAAAGTACGTCCAAAATGATTTTTAAGTGACGTTAGACGAGATTAAATGTAGCTATAAATGGATACAAAATAAATAAATGTTGTTTGGAGATGTGCTGTTGTAGGAAAGTAATCAACTTCAGGTTGGTAACAATAGACTTTCTTTATTATGTAATAGTTGGTTAATGGGTTAATGAATGGATGAAGGATGTACAGTACAGTGTGTGTGTGTGTGTGTGTGTGTGTGTGTGTGTGTATGTGAGAGAGTGTGTGTGTGTGTGTGTGTGTGTGTGAGAAGCTCTTACTAATGGAAGTAGGTCAGAGTCGTGTGCTCAGTTTGTCAGTTAGGGAGTAGAGAAAAAGTACAAGCACAGCTCCATGTGTGTGTAAAAAATTGCATGGTGTGTGTGTGTGTGTGTGTGTGTGTGTGTGTGTTTTGCAGGTTCTCGGCCCTTCACCATGCTGCTTTGAATGGTAATATGGAGCTGATAGCTCTGCTGTTGGACTCACAAGCCGTCGTTGATATCAAAGATCAGAAAGGTGAAAGTAATAGACACACACACACACACACACACACACACACTCACACACACGTTAATGGACGATGTCTGTTTGTCGTTCTGCCTCGTTAACGTTCACGTCCTCTCCTGCGCTTGTCGTCAGGGATGCGACCGCTGCACTACGCTGCCTGGCAGGGAAAATGCGAGCCGATGAAAATGCTGCTGAAGGCGGGATCGTCAGTCAACAGCCAATCGGATGAGGGACAGATTCCGTTGCACCTCTCATCTCAACATGGCCATTACGATGGAGTGAGTGCTCATGAGCACATATACGTACAGTTCTTTTTGTAATAAAACAACACAGTTTTGTCTGAAGAGAATGACATTATTTTTCTATAATATAAGTGAGGAAGTCGTCAGAGGAAGTTAAAGGTTGGCGCACCGTTAACTGTATAAAAACTAAATAAAACGCACTATAAGACGATGTGCTGGATCAAGTGCTATTTGATAAGCTGCTGAATAGCGCCATCTATCCTCCAAAGTGTTCAAGTCTTTTTACAAATGGAATTTCCGCCTGTATTGCGGGAAAAAAACAAAACAAAACACCTTTGTAGCCCGACTCTGACTACAAGGAACATATTTCCTCACGTAAATACTGACTAGATGTACGCTTGCATTTATGTCCATGTTAGTGACGGTGTGTTTTCCTCGTAGAGCGAGATGCTGTTGCAGCACCAGTCCAACCCCTGCATCAGAGATCACGCTGGAAAAACTCCTCTGGACTTGGCCTGCGAATTTGGACGTGTCTTGGTCAGTTTCTCAAAAGGCAGAGGTAATTAAGAGGTCGTCTTAGCCGAGCTAAAAGATTTCTGTGTGTGTGTGTGTTATAGGTGGTGCAACTACTCCTGAGCAGCAATATGTGCGCCGCCATGTTGGAACCGAAGCCGTCGGATCCCAACGGGATCAGCCCTCTTCACCTGGCCGCCAAAAACGGACACATCGACATCATCAAGTGAGAGCTGAGCGCTGAATAACTCGAGTTTACATCGTCGTGCGACAGCAGATGTACCCGGTCAACGTTAAAATCGTGTTATGGGGAGATAATGACACCACGAGGGATGGTTAAAATTGCGCTGGTGTGACAGAATAGACAGATGTTAGGGGCTTTAGTGAGGACAAAAGGGTAAAAAGGTCAAGACTTTAGCAGGGACGGTTCGTTCGTTCGAAAAAGTTTGATCCCGGTCAACCAAATGGAATAAAGTTTCATTCTCAAATCTGATTGGTCAGAAGCTATTGATTCATTTTCATCTGTAGATTTATATTAAAATGCGCCTCCGTTTCTATAGTAACAACAACAACGTGTATAATTGTTGATGATCATTCAACATTTGTGGAAGGAGTCTCCAGTTTCAGTCAGTACTTTTTCCCACATCTTCAGGACAGAGGAGTTTACGCTTTGTGGTAAAAAACAAACAAACAAGCAAACAAACAAACATCGATCAAAAACATCTCCATGTCTAACAGAAAAGTGCGTCGCATCCGCAGCAGCTCCTTTATAATAAAGTACAACGGTATTAAATCCACTTCGTACGAAGGAGGGAGGACGGACGTTCTTATGAAAACGTAGAATAATTGAAAGGAAGGAATTAAACTCGGAGTCAGAGTAAATCAGCGTCGCTAGACTGTATAAAGAGACTAACGAAGCCGTTCTATAAATAGGGTGTTGGCTAATTTGTACAAGATAGCGCTCTAAATAAATCATAAACACGCTCAGCTAAGCCCTGCTGAAAGGGGTAAAGGAATACCTAGGCTCAAAACGGAAGACACAGGACGAATATCGATCTTTAGCTACGTCATACGGTCACTATGTTCGAATTCAGGATGATTTTTTGATACACCGTGTGCTGAAAACATGATGACACAGTGTGTGTGTGTGTGTGTGTGTGTGTGTGTGTGTCGGTATAATCTGTGCGTTAAAAGGGAACAAAAATGAAACATTAGCTCTCTGGCAAAGTGTTCACTGGAGTGCAGGGTTGCCAGGTCTCGGATAAACTTCCACTCCTTTCCAGATACTACTTCTATAAAACAGCACACACGAACATAAGAATGGAAATTAGTCTGTGTGTTTTACCTAACTTAACGTTTTTCCCCAGCTATGAAATGATTCCATTGATAGTGTAAATAACGAGTACGAACCATATCGTTACACCCGTATTTAAATGATGAATCTTGAGACCGATTCTAAACAGGACATACAACGAAGCATAAAATCGACACCGTTTTGATTAAATATACAGCGTTTTAGAATTTATTTATTTATTTTTACATTTCTCTTGAAAAATTTCTTTGTTTTCATTCCAATAGCTGCAAGCACAAATGCACTCGTTGACTCACTGTGTTTGCAGTAGATATGGGAATAAACCCTGAGCCCTCTGTGTGTGTGTGTGTGTGTGTGTGTGTGTGTGTGTGTGTGTGTGTGTGTGTGTGCGCGCTTGTTCCAGGTTGCTAATCCAAGCTGGCATAGACATAAACCGGCAGACGAAATCTGGCACGGCGCTGCACGAGGCTGCGCTCTGCGGAAAAACCGATGCCGTTCGCCTTCTTCTAGACGTGAGTAAAGAAACAAACAAAAAAAACAAACCTGTGTAATGTAAAAACTTTTCTATGTTACACGGATAATAATAATAATAATAATAATAATAATAATAATAATAAATACATATAAAATGAAGTTAGTGTGCGCATATAAAAGTGATTATGGGAAAGCACTAATTAAATATATATATATATATATATATATATATATATATATATATATATATGTGTGTGTGTCATTTTACATGTATAATTTAATTAGTGCAAACTTATAAAAAATAAGTTAAAATTAAAAAAATATGAAATAATAAAATAAAATGCAATAATTTCAATTTTAAATATAAAATAAAAGCCATATTGAATAATAAAATAAGTTATTTATGATTGCATGTAAGTGATGTTTTTTTTTTTCCAGAGTGGCATTAGTGCCAGTGTGAGGAACACGTACTGCCAGACGGCACTGGACATCGTAAACCAGTTCACCACGACGCAAGCCAGCCGAGAGATTAAACAGATGCTTAGAGGTATGGAAGTAGAGAGACGGAGAGAGACGGAGAGAGAGAGAGAGAGAGAATGGGTTTCACTCCACTATACATATTAGTCGTAATACAGCACAGTATAGATTTTGTTGCAATATGACATAATAATAATGACATTATCAAAATCAAACAAAATGGAGCCATGAGGCTATCACGCTTGATGTACCTTTGCTCAACTGTGTTACTCCTCCCCTGAGCATGGGGCAGCATGATTCCTGTCCCAGTGCAGCTCTAAGTACAGTATCTCACAAAAGTGAGTACACCCCTCACGTGTGTAAATATGTGATGACATCTTTTCATGTGACAACACTGAAGAAATGTCACTGTGCTACAGTGTAAAGTAGTGAGTGTACAGCTTGTGTAACAGTGTAAATTTGCCGTCCCCTCAAAATAACTCAACACACAGACATTAATGTCTAAACCGCTGATGTCCAAAATGTCCAAATTGGGCCCAAAGTGTCAATATTTTGTGTGGCATCATTATTTTCCAGTACTGCCTTAACCCTCTTGGGCATGGAGTTCACCAGAGCTTCACAGGTTCCACTGGAGTCCTCTTCCACTCCTCCATGATGACATCAGGGATGTCGACATCACCCTCCCATGCCCAAAAGTGTACTCACTTTTGTGAGATACTGTACTGCTTGTTGCAGTTCCCATTTTGACCACTAGGCAAAAATAACAACTTTATGTAGCTAAATCCGACTGGAACAGTCAGTACGCTGCACCACAATTGCGCGACAACTAGAATAGTAAGTCAAATAGCATCGTTTTTTTAAACCACTGCTCACTCAAAAGAGATAGTCAGCATTTCAGTGAAATTTAAAAACGTACGTTATTGTAAACGAGGACACGTACGGATACATGTACAGTAAATGTGGTGGTGCACTACATCGCTTTCCCCCTGGACCCATTCATGCCCATTTGCTTTTTCTTAAAAACAAAATGCGTCAGACTTTCCCATCCTAAACAGACTTTCCCAAAGCACTGACACTGGAGACTCCTTCCATACACATCGAAGAAACGTTTTCCTTACAGACAAACGTTCTTTACTTCTGCATTTTAAATCTGGTATTCGCCTCAGATTGCACAGAGTGTCCGGCGTACAAGTCCCTGTATAAGCTGTTAGGGTTAGGGTTACACACGATTATATACAAAACTGTGTGTGTCTGTGTGTATACAGATGCCTCTGCAGCTATGCAAGTGAGGGCACTCAAAGACTACTGCAACAACTATGACCTGACGAGCCTCAACATCAAAACAGGCGACATCATCACGGTAATTACCCAGAGTGCAACACATAGAGAAGAGACACTTTTTATTTGGTGGGGAGGGGGGGTGGTGGTGCGCTGTGGCTCAGGTGGTACAGCAGGTTGTCCACTAATCGTAGGGTTGGCAATTTGATTCCCAGCCCACATGACTCCACATGCCGAAGTTTCCTTGGGCAAGACACTGAACCCCAAGCGCCTTGCATTGCAGCTGTGCTACCATTGGTGTGTGAGTGTGTGTGTGTGTGGGTGAATGAGACACAGTGTAAAGTGCTTTGGATAAAAGCGCTATATAAGTGCAGACCATTTGATCATGGCTTTTTCAGACTTTACACAGAGTACAGTGCCATCTGCTGGATTTACTTACGCCACTGTTTTTACACACCCATTGGTTTAATAAAAAAAAAAACAAGACAATGAAAAAATAAAAACACTAATACGATGACGGATAGATAGAGAACATGGCGAGCACTGAAATAAATCTAATGGGAGTCTAATATATTGCTACAAATAGTCCTAATTCACATTATCACATTATTTGCTGGTTTAATTGAACAAAACGGTTAGAATATACGTATAGAATAGCACTTGATCCAGCACATCCTATTGGTATGTATTTTCTTTGTTATTTATGTTGTGCTCAGACAGTTCTGACAGCCTCCGATGGTTCGAAGGCTAAGCTGACCAAGCACTCATCTGTAATGCTAACAGCTCGCTTTAAGTTCATTCATAATTTTATCCATAAAAACTTTGCTCGTATGGATGGGCAACATCTATGATTAAGATGTGTGTCTTCTTTAAACGTGTACCTAGCGTATAGATGACTAGTTGTAGTAAAGCGCGGTTTTATTTTCAGGTCCTGGAACAGCACTCCGACGGCCGCTGGAAAGGCTGTATCCACGACAACCGCACAGGAAACGATCGTGTCGGCTACTTCCCCTCCAACATGGTGGAGGTCATCAAGAGGGCAGGTGTGCCACGGTGTAATCACATGACCGTTGTGGTCATGTGACCTACGCTGATGTCCTAGTTTGAACTAACTCATCCATGTGCTACACGCAACTTCTTAGTGCTTTGTGTGTGTGTGTGTGTGTGTGTGTGTGTGTAAGAGAGGAAGAGATGCCTGTGTGTCCCACACATAGATTAAGCTGATAATACCAAATATAAAAACAACACCAAAGATTTATTTAAAATAAATAAATAAATCATCAGTGGCGAATCTGGGTGTGGGAAAATAAGATAGAGCTTTTTTTTGCGTGTGTGTGTGTGTGTGTGTGTGTGTGTGTGTGTGCACTCGCCACCTCTGAGCGTGCAACACTTCCTCACAGTGATTTTAATTAGAATGGTCAGCCGGACGGGAGGAGAGAGAGAGAGATGGAAAGATGATAATGAAAGTCCATTTCTATCCAGTCGTGTCTTCATTTCCATCCTCCTTTTTCCTCCCACTCACGTTTTTGGTATCATTCCATCTAGAAATACACGTCACATCATGCACGCGGACACGCAATCACCGTCAGGTAGAGGGATGAATTCGTTTAGTGCGTTTTTTCGGGTATTAGTCCGTTTGCCAAGTCTGAATCAGAGTAAGATACGTGTGCCCCACATAAATGAAACGAAACCAAAAAAAAAAAAAAAAGGGCTGAGGTGTGTATATAGGGTTAAAAACTAAAATTCACGGGCCAGACATATAGTGAAAAAAATGTAAACAAACCTTATCAAGAGGGCGCAGAGATCCAAAAAGACCCACGGAGAACACAGTGTTTCTGAATAATTGATTATCTAATTATAAAAATAACCCCTTTTTTAAAAAAAACTTTTTTTTTGTATCACATCAAGTGTCCATTTTCTCTTTTGTTTGTTGGTCCAAATCTTCAGAACACATGGCAGTTTTACAGGATTACAGCTACAGCAGTCCTAAAAAAATGGAAGTTTGGAAATGCCATGGAAAGGGACTTTTTGCTGACTCCAAAGATGTTCTGGCAAAACATTCAGTGCCTCAGGAGGGGAGATGATTCCATGCACAAGCTCTGCTAAGCAAGCACAGTGGGGTGTTGACCTCTAGTGTTGAACAGTGGACGGAGCATTTTAAGGAACTCCTTATACCACTGGTTACGCCTTCACTTCAGGAGGCAGTGCCTGAAATCTCTGGTGTGTTGAAGTACATCTCTGTGGCAAAGGTCACTGGTGTTAAGTGCCAACCTTCATCACTGCATAGTAGCAGGGTTGGATAAATTGAAGGTACTGGACAAAATTGTTTTTGTTGTTAGCATTTCAGTGTTGCATGGACATCTGGGGTAGTGTTACTTGCTCCTTCTGACATGCACTTACCTTTCACTACTGACTATGAAGCTGCTGGAGTGAAAATCTACACAAGGCCACCCACGGATATTTTACAGAAGCAAGCAGCATGCTCTCTTCAGATCATAGAAGAGACCTTGCCCCTGGTGGAGGAGTTGAAGTATCTTGGGATATTACTCACGAAGGATGGAAATAGAGAGTGTGAGATCGGGTGAGCGGCAGCATTTGGCGCGCCTGTCTAGTGGTGCTGAAGCAGGAAGTCAATTTGCAGTCTACATCCCTGTCCTCACTTTTAGTCCTTAACGTTGGGTAGCGACTGAAAGATTAAGATCTTGAATACTGACATGAAAATGAGGTTCCTCTTCAGGGTTTCTGGGCTTACTCTCTATGATGGAGATGAACCTGACAATCCAGGGGTGACATGGAGTAAAGAAGTTGATCTTCAGAATTCAAAGGATAACAAGCTCAAATCAGCTCCTAGTAGTGCTTCATCAGGCATGTCCCTCTAAATTATATTTCACGATTGGTTGGGAACATCTGGGGAACCACACAACCCAGGAGGACATGAAATCTGTGGCTGGAGATAAAGAAGTCTGGACTCTTTCTCAGCCAGCTGCCACTGAGACCCTCACCAGGAAATGTAAAAGGAAAATAAATGAATGAATTAAAAGCAGTTTTGGAACCAAAAGTATCCCTTTTGCTCTGTTGGACTTGGAAAATGGACAAATAGGTGTGGAAGAATCCTTTAGATTAGAACTCCATGCATTCCCCCACCTTTCACTGTACATACATGACTCTATGAGGCATGCAATGCTACATATCTTTATAGTTGATTGTTGTAAGTGTGTCTTTTGCATTGGAATGATTGTCATGTTACTGTAACAGTACACACATGTTTTGATTTCCTCCTTGCATGCTATTCAAAAAGCTCTTTTCATTTGATAAGTTGTCAGGATCTGTAAAGTTTAGTGCTTAGAGTTAGCTGTTTTTTTTCTTGAACATGTTTTATTTTGTCTTTCCTTCCCCTTGTCGTGTCGTGTCGTGTCGTGTCGTCTCGTGTTTTGGTGTCATTTGTGTTATTATTTCCGTCGTGCCCAGGACCCTCTACTCAGCAGTATCTTAAGATACACATCCGTCCGCCGGCAATTGGCTCAGTTGCCATGGTGAACGGTGACTCCCACATTCTCTCTCTTCCCCTGACCTCCCTGCCCCCTCCTCCCTCCCTGATCTCTTCCCATCAGCCCCTGTTCACCTCATTCGGGTATAACACACCCACCTGCAGCTCATTTGCGTTTGAACCGCCCTCCTCCCGCTCAGTGGGGCCGAAAAGAGAGACAGGTACAAACACACACGAGTGCACACACACAGACACACACACACACACACACACACACACATACAGTATGGGCTTGTAACATGAATTGATGTAAATTTTGTAATCACAAGAGTATGATTGTAGGAAATGATGTCTATATATGCTATAGCACGGATCCTGTAGAGGTAATTTGCTTACATATGAATAAATTTGTTATTAAAACGTTATTTTTGATGGCCAGTGTTGGTCTTCCTCAAGATCAACAAAGATCTAGTAGTGTTTTTCGGGGTCACTTATAATTTTGCTTAAGATAAAAGTGTAAGCCAAGCAAATGATATTTTAGGCCCTCTAAGGCCGAGTCTACTGCCGAGAAGTGTTTTTATTTTGGACCAAACCATTCCTCACTGAGCCAAAGAGTATGTTCCTGTTGATCAAATGGAGGTCAGGTTTAATCGAAGACAGTTAGTGTTTCGAGTGGATGTTGCCAATTCATTATGTGGTGTTATTTTATAATAATGAAGAAAATAATGTGCGAGATTTGGCAAACAGAAAGATAGATTTGTCTCAGGTTTAATGTATTTTTAAATATCTAAAAAAATAAGCACATTTTCTTTGGTCCCCCTAATATAATGTCCTGTTTTCTTTTTGTATATCTTTTTGCCAGTGGTATACTGGCATGTGTATAAATCTGCGTGCGTGTGTGTTTTTCAGGTTCCCGAGGTTCTGTGTCCAGCCCCCATGGCTCCCCGACATTAAGTGGGCAGCAAAGCAGTTCCAGCGAGGAGATCTGGGTCCTGAGAAAACCTTTAGCAGGTATGGAGTTGTTTACACACATACGCACACACGACTGAAAACTTGTGTACAGTCTAGTCGTCAACATGCTGAATGAGTTGTGCTAAATGGAGACAAAATGCGTACTGCGCCTTGTTTAGTTTGTTTACTTACACATTATTTGTTCCTTATTTGTCATCATTAGGTGCTGGCAGCACAGGGAGTCTGACCAGCGGGCGCTCTTCAGTCAGTGGTCCGGTGGACAACGCCAATGCTCATCTCGCAAGCTCCCCCGTGCCCGTCCCAACCACGCCAACACATTCCACAGGGCTCAACACACATGGTGTAAACGTACCCGGGCTACATGCACAGGCCGAGGGGGTGAAGGTGCGACAAACACACTCCAAAACTCCAAATCTTTTACTGGAAATACAATTTCTCTCATTAAAAGGCTGATTTTGTGTGTGTGTGTGTGTGTGTGTGTGTGTGTGTTGTAGTTGCTGGCCACCGTGCTGTCTCAGTCTGCAAAAGCGAAAGAACATCTCCTGGAGCAGGACCCCAGTGCAGGTACCATAGAGTTGGGTCCAGAACACTACCAGGAACTGTTCTTATTCATCATATACGTTCACAGTTCAGATTCCATTCATTCTTCATGTATGTAAACTCCGTAATTATGCGTCCGATAAGGCTGAATTCAGAAATTTAATTACCAAAATTGTGCACATCGGTATACAGATCTCAGACGTAACTACAGACTTAAGCTCCATTCAGAAGTTACACGAGCTTAACTTGAGCTAATTTTGGAAAAACCCTGTCTCAGACGCTTCTGATAAATCTGGCAACCTCCGAGGCATGAACTAGACGCAGGAGATTTTAATAATCTGAATGTGAAGCCCGGAAAATTGAATTAAGCAGCTGAGTAACCCGACCCTGAATACGAGGAACTTTACCCAGAAAAACAACTTTTTTGCAAAATCTTCACTAGATACTCTGTAATACCAACATTTTGTACAAGTCCCCTGGGCTGTAGTAATAACATTTTCTTGTGTGCTGCAGGTTCTTCACAACTTACCCAGAGTACACCTGGTGGTCCACGTCCAGAAAAGAAAAAAACATTTGTTGATCCTTTACTACAGAGAAAAGATAGTGCTGCAACAGAAAGCAAGGCAAGTGACCAAAATATTGGTTTAGATAGTAAGAATGAAAGATTCTATTTTTCAAATGAACTAAAGTGATAAGCAAAAGGAATTGAACACATCTGCATACAACAAGTTGTATATCACATTGATAATAAATTGTGTGTGTTGTAGAGCTCCGAGGCCGTGGCTGAATGGCTTACTAGCGCTCAGCTGCAGTTTTACACCGCAAACTTCCTAACAGCTGGATACGACCTTCAGACCATCAGTAGGATGTCACCAGAGGTAGACTGCACATGGCTACATACTGTACTGTATATCAGGGCTATACCTCAGCAACCACCAAACAACACCATAGCAACCACCTCGTAACATCTCAGCAACCACTTAACAACCACCTGGCATTTCATAGCAACCACATGGCGACATCAACATGGTAACACCATATCAACCACTTGGAATACCATAGGAACAACTTGGCAACAACCTCTGAAGACCTAGCAACACCCTAACAACCATTTGGAATACTATAGCAACAACCTAGCAATCATCTGGGATATCACAGTAACTACTTAGCAACACCATAGCAACCACCAGCAGCAACCTAGCAACCCGATGTCAACCACCTAGCACCAGACTGGCAACCACCCAGCAACACCCCAGCAACCACCTGGAATACCACAACAGCAAACTTGCAATCACATAGCAACCACATGAGATACTGTAGTAACTACCTAGCAACACCCTAAGAACAAACTTGCAACACTATAGCAATCACTAACAACAGTCGGGCAAAGACTTAGCAATCCCCGTAAGAATCGCAACATCCTAGCAACACCTGGAACATTATAGCAAGCACTTAGCAACCCCATGGCAACCACCTAGCAACAGCCTAGCAACCACCTGAAGTAATATTAGATGTTTTAACTTTTTCTCCTTAAACAATTAGAAATGTTTAGGCTTTTAACCCTATAATGTTTAACCGTATAATATTTTTAATATCTTAAAATTCATAATGAATAAAGAGGGCGGAAGCCATATTGTTACATTTGTAGTGATTAATGTGATAATTACACTTAGGACTATAGTATGCATACAGTAATATATTGGCAGTATGTCTATAAAATTTATTGTAATGCTTTTCTCATTCATATATCATTGCTATTCCAAGGTAATTTTAATAATCTAAAAATGGAGCCAAGAAAAGTGACTCACATGGACCTTTGTCTGCATCAGCATAGATGTAACTTTTGAACTGGCATCATCAACTCTGAATGAGTTTTAAACAGAAATCTTGACCTAATTATGTTTGAACTCCAGGATCTCGTAGCAATTGGGGTGACAAAACCTGGGCACAGGAAAAAGATGCTGTCCGAGATCGTCAAACTGAGCATTCCTGACTGGATACCTAAAGAGAAACCAGTAAGACGTTTAGCAAAATGTTCTTGAGTGCATTTCATTTCATGTTTTCCTATCATTGTGGAGACGGGTGGTCTTCATGGTCTCTTTATCTTCATGTCCCTGTAGACCAGCCTAGCTGAGTGGTTGTCCTTGATTGGACTTAGTCAGTACTATCAGACTCTTGTTCAGAATGGCTACGACAACATGGACTTTGTCAGTGACATCACCCTGGAGGACTTGCAGGAGATCGGCATCACCAAGCTGGGTACTGAAGAGTCTAATTCAGAGACTATTATTAGCTTAAAGCAGTGGTCAGCAACCCTGTTCCTGGAGATCTACCTTCCTAAAGACTTTAGCTCCAACTATAATCGTGGCCACCTGACCATTTAATCGTTGCCTTGAGACGTTCTTGATCAACTTAAACAGAAACCTACAGAAAGGTAGATCTCAAGGAAGAGGGTCGGTCTTTAACCAGTCTTCAGCGCTCAGTGCTTTTCTGATACTGGAAACTCTTCCAGATAGAGGAGTTTTTTTCTTAGTACAGGTAAAAACTGCCCAAACGATTGTCTGTTCTGTACAAATGCAGAGAATAGATATTAAATTGGAGTATTTCTTCAATATATTTAATCATATTAATAGCGTAACTATAGCAACCAAATATTTTTCATGACTTGCTTTGCCCTGCAGGACATCAGAAGAAGTTAATGTTAGCCGTTAAGCGTCTGGGAGAGCCTCTGAAAGAGGAGGACACTTACAGCAAGGCGAGGCAGTCAGACGAAAGCACAACTTCAAAACGCCAAGCTGCTCCAGAATCCACCCCTGCTCCAAGGACGCGCCGAGGAATGGAAGGGCGTGGCTCTCCACGGCACACCACCCAGGGGCGTGGTATACAGCGAGCAAATGCTCCGCCTCCCCTAAAAAAGCCCGGATCATGCAATAGTCCAGCCCATACACCACCACATACCCCTACTAAAGTCAAAAGCTCCTCCCCACGCTCGAATTCTCAAGGCCGCCCAGTCCCGTTGCTCTGCCTTCCCCAAGAAAGCGCAGCTGAGGAAGATGAGGACGGCACACCTCCTTTACCGAGACGGAAAGACCCACCCTTCCCTGACACATCCACTAAGTATGCCACGGTGGGTGGAGGCAACCGTAGTGCATCCTCCCTGGATGTAGGAGGAGTAAACCGTAGCCAGTCCTTTGCCACAACACGACCTCGCAGGAAGACGCGCCCCCCAACACCTCCAAAGCGCTCTTGCTCCTCTATCTCCACGGGAAACCTGCCAAACGAGAGCGGGATCAACCAAGATGAGCCTTGTGATTCGTTTCTAAGTGTGACGTATCGAGAACGCCGCCGTAGCGACTGTGGTCCTGCTTCTGAATCAGGGGTTTTAGGAGGAAGTGTTCGAGACATCGCTGCCATGCTAGAAATGTCCACATTAGGAGGCAGAGCCAAAGGAGCTAGCAGGAATTACTTACAGGTAATACTGTTTTTATGAAATCAAACAACAGCATATCCATTATATGTAATGAATATGAAAACGTTATTCAGAATGAAGAGATATGAATAGGAGGCACACTGGTCAGTTTAGGTTTGTTTTAATGTTTAAGTTCCTGATGAGATTCCCTCATCTTTTTGTTAACATATGGTTTATAGGGATAATGAGTAAGTATTTGCCCTGTTTTCTAGGCGAGCCCGGACATCCTCAGACGAAACCATGACTCTCTGAGTTCAGACGAAGAGATCCAGAGTCGCCGTCGCACCATCAGCGGCCCCTTAACTGACTACGACATCCCCATTGCACAGCAAGAGGGCACCGAACGAGGCGAAGTTACCAAATCTCTGCGAATTACTGATGAACCAATGGAAACACTCCCTGAGAGACCAACCCCAGAGCCCCGCCCCCGCTCCATGCTCACTCAAGAAGAGTGGTCACGTGTGGATGCCACGGCAACCTTGAGGAGGCCCCGCACACCTCACGACTCGAGCAGCGAGAGGGTCCAGCTCAACGAGACCAGCACTGTGAGACGACGGCCAAAAGTAATAGCGCCCACTCAGAGGGATGATGCGACAGATGCTGCTATTCGTGTAAGACCTGTATCAGAGGTGGAACATGTATATCGGGAAAGTGATATGAGCGAGGATTTCCGGCGAGCGCTGAAGCCTCCAGTTTCCCCCAAACCATCTCTGGGCCTCAGGAAGCCTGAGCCTCCCACCCCAACCAGGAGAGTCCCACTTCCAGGACCGGAGAACCAACACAGCACAGGTATTGCTAAATTGACATGGATAATAATTCCTGAGAAATTGCTAAACCAGCCTTAAAGACATGCTGAAAGAGCAGAAATTACGTCTCATTATGTGAATTTTTTTCATTCCTAGTCTTTAAAATATTTTGTCGGGTTTATGATTCTTTCGAATTAGATTATATACCTTGTGTATATATTCATAATTTTTTCTCTGATGGTTTTGACTCTTTAGTGGAGGGCAAAAGAGTTCCACCGCCTGTGTCTCCAAAGCCAAGCCCTCCTCCTACACTTCCTAAACCAATCAAAATTAAGCCCTTACCAACACACACACTTACCCCACCCAGTGACCTAAACACACACCCACATTCCTCTACCATTCTCCCCGAGCAAGTGGATCATCCTATACTCAGTCCATCAACCCCGACCCCCAAACCAGCAGAATCTCAGACTTTGTCCCCACGACCTTTGACATCTCCCGCTCAGAGCCCCCAAACCCCCCAAACTCCTTCTACCCCTGGGTGCGGATCTGCCCCAGTCAAACCCCCGAGATCTTCCATGGCAGGGCTGTCAGTGGACATTCCCAGCCCTTTTGAGGCAGAGCCACGAGAGGTGGAAAAACACAACGAGGATGACGAGCAAAAGAGACAAAGGAAAGAGATAGCAGTGATTAAGGGGCAAGAGATGGGAACTTCCAGCGAGGTCACAAAGCTGACAGAGGGATCAGAGCAGGTGCTGATGAGGCGGAGGAAAGTGGGTGTGGCCAGACAGATGCAGATCGAAGGAGACATCGAAAGCACAACAGAAGATGGCGTTGTAACTGCAGATGAAATTCGACAGAGGGCGCCAAATGTCAGCAGAATGGATGAAGGCAGAATTCATGGAGAAGAAGAAATAAACCAGCTAAGGCTGGACGAGACCAGTGCCTCCTTAGCTGCAGCACTGGAGGTTGTAGAGGAAAGGATCATGACTGAAGACAAGTATTTTTTAATTCATCATTAAATATTACAATTAATAAATATTAGTTGATACTAATTAAAATGAATAAATATTTTCAAATCCCACCTTGATTTTTTCTTTCTCTTGTGTTCCAGTTCTGAAACGGAGAATAAAAGCACTGTCAACATTCTTGATGATATTGGAAGCATGTTCGATGACCTCGCTGACCAGTTGGATGCCATGCTGGATTAAAAAAGAAAAAGAAAAAAAAAGCACAAAATAAATCGTAAACAGAAAAGCACAGCATCGTCTTCATCTGAGCGCCTGATCTGTTTAAAGCCACGCTTCAATGAATAAACGAATAAACACTGATTAGTTGATCTTATCAAGGATTTTTTTTTTTTTTAAAAAGGACCTACTGGAAGGCAGAGATCTTGGGTTTAAAACGTTAAATCCATGAAACATCGACATCAACATCGTTTGGTGAAGGTTTTGGAGCCAGGACGTACGGACTGTTCTCATGCTGCTTCCAGAGATAAGCACAATTAAATGCTAACAAACTATTTAAACATTGTTAAGGTCAAGAAATGCTAGCAATGTGTCAGAGTGTGTGTGTGTGTGTGTGTGTGTGTGTGTGTGTGTGTGTGTGTGTGTGTGTGTGTGTGTGTATTTCTATGTGTGTACTATGTTTGGGCTTTCCTTCACTGGCGATCGACATTTGTGTATTCATTTTTCAATAATAATTGGAATCACCATTTTTGTGCTTTAATGTTGAGTTGGATACCCAGCTACGACGTTTTCAAAGGGGAACACAGGACAAAATTTTGGAGGGAAACCCCCCCCGATTGATATGTTAAGGAATACGCTAAAAGTCGAGGAACATTGCTAGCTAGCTATAAGAAAAACAAAAACAAAAGTAGGACAAGCTATTTAATGGGTTCCCCTTTGAATCCATATTTAAAGCAAAAAAAAAAAAGCTGAAATATTGTGACCCTTATGTTGTCACCGTAGTTGTTCGTGCGTGTTTGTGTACTTCATCGACGAATCCCGATTTTCAGCCAATAGAGTGGTGTAAACTATAATTTATCATTTATAAATGCTGCGTGATGTAGTGTAAATGTGACATATAGATTACAGCGTAGGATTTGGTATGCAACAAGAGCCCCTCCAGTCCCATTTAATGTGAACAAGAATTACGGGCCGTATTCAGAGTCCAGAATTCATGCAGGGAAAGTTACTCCTATTCAGAGTCGAGTTATGACTTGCTCTGTGTGCGCCATTACGATTATTCGAATCCCCTGTGTGTCGTTAATGCCTTTGAGGTTGCCAGGTTTTTCTTGAGCAGAGACGTTTTTCAATTGCATCTAGACCACCACCTTTAAACCTATAAAATAAAAAAACCTCTGCACTCTTGTTTCAGCAGCTTATAGAATAGCACTTGATCCAGTGCATGCTATTATTTAGCATTTTATTTTTAAATTGTGCGCCGACAGTTCATTGTGTGCACAACTTAACGAGATACTAAATCGAGCTCATGAAATGTGTCCTCATGCGGGAAACAATCGCAAACCTGTGTTTTAGGCTCCTCTCCATGTGCATAACTCTTGCGTAACTTCCAAGTAGCCTGCGATTCTCTCTGAACGAGCAATTTCAACACTCTGAATACAGCCCTCTGTGTGTTTGGGGTGTGTGTGTTTTCGGGGTTGGGTGTGTGTGTTTAAGATGCAAAATGAGATGATGTTTTTATGATTTTATGTTTCGCATATGCATTGGCCCATTGGAGAGAGCTTGCAGTCAAGACAATAGTGGCCAAAAGAACATCATTTAGTGTATATGTTATATAATTGCAGAGCAATATTTCTATCAACTCTCCATGTTGGTAACTTTTAGTTTTATGACAATCCTTTATCATGTTTGATTAATTCTGCTGAAGGTGGACATTTAGAGAGTTAAACCTTATATCCTGTAAAAACAAACAAACAAACAAAAAACTAACAAAAGTCTATGTAATTATTCGAGTTATTTTGTGTACATGCTCAACTGGCTAATGTGTTTGAACCTGGTGAAATGATCCTTGGAGATCCTCTTCCATGTAAAGCATATTGAGAGTATGTGGAAGTACGATAAATAAACTTTATGAATAACGGACACAAAGCGCATTCATTTATTTATTTATGCATTCATGTTAAATCAGGTCAGAGTCATGGTGGAATGCACCCTGGTCGATAAGAAATAACATTTGTTAATCAATTGTCTCCACACTATCACAGTCGCACCAAACATCTGCAGTCATTCCTCAGACATAACATCCTTCTCTCTTTTAAAAGATCTCCTTTCCAACCCCTGTGCACATCGTCAGCACGTCCGATTAAGGCAGAGCGATCTGTGAGAGCGGAAAAGGGAGAGAGTGAGAGAACACACATGAACAGTACGTCTTCTGACGTAACACCCCATCCATAAAAGTCAAATTCATTTTGATTACATTACTCATCTACTCAGCATGAGCTCGAGAGAGTGCATCTGATAAGATATTTTCTGTAGCCAGTATTCTGTATTTTCTGTTTTGGTTATTTCCTAAATGTCTCAACTATTCTCATTTCCCTCTTTGATTTCATTCAGTGCATTAGTGCCTATGGAATGGGCAGCTTGCACATCTGGAAAGGCACCAACAATGCTGAAAGGTATATACAGGTTTTAGAGCAACATCTGCTTCCGTCCAGATTCCATCCCATCTTTTCATCTGAAAGACTCCGCCTCTCTAAGATCCTCTTTTTATACCCAATCATCTCACTGACCTGATCCCAATTAACCTCCAGCTGTTTCTTTTTTAGTAACACTTACTTTTCCAGCCGTTTGTTGCCCCGTCCCAACTTTTTTGAGACGTGTTGTGGCCATCAAATTCAAAATTACCTTTTTTTTTTATTTCTTAAAATGGTACATTTGCTCAGTTTAAACAGTTGATATATTTTCTATGTTCTATTGTGAATAAAATATGGGTTTATGAGATTTGCAAATCGCTGTATTCTGTTTTTATTTACACTTTACACAGTGTCCCAAGTTTTTTATTTGGAATTGGGGTTATATATTTGTTTTCCTTTTTTTCTCTTAAAACAATTCTGTATATCAAATGATTTTCATATGTTGCAGTTTCACAACGAAGGTGAGAAAAAGTTCTGATCTCATTTCGTTTGTTGTTTACATCTGTTACAAAAAATGTTACAGGGCACTGCGGCGCTGCTTCTAAGTAGTCACATGACTTTGTTTTGGTTCGTTCACTTCCCGGTTGAGTATTGGGTTATGTTTGAGTGTAAAAAAGAGTGGGCCAAAATTTCTCCAAAATGATGTAAGAGACTGATAAACTCCTACAAAAAATATTTACCTCAAGATAAACATGCTTCTACATGTTACTGAATAATAGGGTGTATTTTCACCCCACCTGCTTGTTGAAGGTTGGCTGCTTTTGTTGAGAAAATGACTACACATTGAAATCTGTTGTATACTTTTCTTTTGTCACCTGAAGGTACAGGTTTATAGAAAGTTTATAGAAGTTGGTGAGGACCACAATTGTTATTTCGGCCCTGATAAACAAAAACATCATTCTCTCTGCATGACCGGTATCCCTCAAGTGCTTGAGAAAAGTCTACTTCAGCAAGAAAATTAAGAAAAAGGTTGGTCATATAATACTTTCTGCTTTATTACATAAGTGGGGTTTTTTTTTAATGTCGAATCCCCTTGGGCGGTAACTGTTTCATCCAAAACGTTGATCATCATTACCCAGTTTTCAAGTTGTACCTGTATGCAAAGTACAGAGACCTCAAGGCTTGATTTAAATGATAACATGTAATCCTTTTCCCTTCCTTTTATTCCGCTTTTTCCCCCCATCTGGCAGGTATCCCTCGAAAGGTTGTCCTGAAAGATGTTGATTCAGCGTGCTTATTAGTTAGCAATGATATAAGGACCATCTACAAAAGCAGGCGTGTTAAGGAAAGGCAAGTCCAAAGAAAAGATATTTTTGCACATGTGCACAACAGCTGGTCAGTGTGGGAAACATCTCTGAAGCATATACATATACCTGACAACATTAATCAACAACAATAGCATTAAAAAATGTTTATGTATGTATATTACAATCTTGTAGAGATATTTCCAAAATATCCCCACAAGCTGCAGATTAAGCTGACTCAACTTAATCGAACTATTCACCACAACCGACAAATACTGTATCTAGCCATTTTATCTTGTAATATAAGTGTAAAAATTAATCGTTTAATTTAATCTAGTAAATATGAAAAAAAAAATTGCTAGTCAGAATCCAAATTAAGGACATCATGTGAGAGCCTGTTCAATCTGGTTCCTCTCAATTGTTTCTTGCTGATGTCGTCTCAGGAGGTTTTTCCTTGCCACACTCGCCTCTGGAATTGCTCACTAAGGAATCGACTTAAACTTGAATTTAAATGTAAAGTTCAAAGCCAGATCTCTGTAAAGTTGCTTTGTGACAACGCCCATGACTCTTCAGATAATCTTCAAAGTTGTGCACTGCTGAATTTGAAGGAGATGGACTCTTTAATCAGCATTGTGCGAGAAATAGAGTACTTCAGGAAAATAATAAAATAAGTGTGTATGTGTGTGTGTGTGTGTGTGTGTGTGTGTGTGTGTGTGTGTTTGTGCGAGAGGGGGAGTTAGAGAGAGAGAGAGAGAGAGAGAGAGGGCTGGTTACCAAGTGAAAGTGAAAGCACAGAATGATTCCGTATTTTGTGTAACGGTTATACTGAGCTCAGACTTGGTAGGTACCATTTGACCACTTTTGCTCTAGCAGGGAGAATAATCTCTTTGATCTTTGATTAAGAAGACGTGTTTTAGGTTAGACTGGGTATCAGCCTTGTGATCCATTACTCCATGCTGGATTTATTAAAATTGTGTTGATGTTCTTTACCCTGTGAGGAAGATCAGCTTCAGAGGAAGAAAATCGAACAAAATGGGTGGAAAGAAATCAACACCGACGCCTCCAGAAGGTCAGATCACTTTACTGGAACCATTCAACAGCTGTTCTACAGGATGTTCTAAAAGTCTCCATAATTAACACATTTAAGCAAAGTGTAACTTTACCTGCAAAACATCCTCTACATGATCGATATTTCTTGTAAACACACACAGAGTCGTCTCTTCCGCTGTACTCGCATATACAGACGCAACCTTCCTGTTCCAGGCACCATAAGTGCATTCTTTTGTCAGGTGATCTTAAAGTCTATCTCAAGGAAGAAAAACAACCTATAACTAAGATATTTTGCTAAAAATGTTCATTTCCCCTATGTATGATGACGTTTGAGACACCCTGGTTTACTGTATATTTGTGTGCAGTCTTGCTAAAACATAACACTAGGGGTTGCATAGCGATGCCTCGCTATATCTGTATCGCCATCAGTTTAGCACTGCAGAAATTCCAGATGTGGGCGAATCCTACCACTGCATCACCAAAAAACTCGAAAACACTTGCAAAGATCTTCAGGACTGCAGGGAAAGAAGGGATTTTTAATTTACAAATGATAGTAATGAAAGTACATAAAAACTCCTTAACCGGTACAGTTCTTCAATAGAGTTCATACATGGTCTTAACCAGACCAAGGCCTTGTGGACCTTTTTGTTAATCTTTCTAGGTGATATGACCGAGTAAGCGTGTTGCTTCCAAATTAGTGAGCTATTGACATGTTATAGTTGACAAGTTTTGTTTGGCTCTGCCTGTAATATTTCCTAATGAATTTAGTTGGTTTGATTTCCCAAACTAAAAACGTATAAATAGGCTACAAGTCTAGCTAGAAGTATAAACCACTGCGACCTTGACCAGGTCATTAATAACGAGTTGATGAACATGATCTTTCTCTGTTCCATGAACTTCATACTTGATGTTTTTAGGAGATGGGAGGAAACCCATCAAGACACAGGGAGAACGTTTGAAGTTCTGAATGATTTTTTTATTTACAGACTTTGATAAACCATGGAGAAACGTGGACTGGGAGTAAGTAATTGATTTTTGAGTGTTTTGTTTAGTTTAAATCGGGCTTTATGTTTAATGAATCTACACAAAATATGCCAGAATTCTGAAGTGGAGGAAAAATCTGTATAGTTACAGAAAAAAAAAAGTTGTGATTGCATACAGTACATCATCCTTCTTGGTGTAAACCCCTAAATTAGTTAATGTCAGAAGTTACATAATTGATTTAATGGAGTTGACCTGTGTGCAATTTAAATGTCATGTGATCTCAATATAAATTTGTTCCTGGGAGGCCCAGAGTTTATTATAGAACAAACCATCATGAAGATGGATTTCAGATTCCCCCTAAAAGAGATTCTTACTTGCTATATAATCCCACTTACATGCTTGCCTTATGGTCTTTAGCTTATGCTCAGTAATGAGTACTCCTTCTTACCTTATCAGGTGGAGTTCGGGACCTCTGGGCTTAGAGCCTTCTGTTTAGGAAGCCGGTCTTGTGGAGCAGGAAGAAAATAATAAAAGAAATTTAAATTCGCCTTTGAGTCAATCAGGAGTTGTTGCTAGTTATTTGAAGTATATTCGAATCACCTACGATGAGGCTTCGGTTTACTGGTTCAAAATAACAATATTTAACATAAGCGTCTCATCACTGGGATGATGGTGCGTACAGAAGAGTCTCATCACTCGGATGATAATTGAAAATACTTACATTTACGTAAGTATATACGAACATACAGACAGATTTACAGAAGCATCTCATCACTGGGATGATGGATGCATAAGTTAAGCACACAAAGACAGACATGACCGGTTTACAGCCCCGGGGGGTTTTGAGTGGCACAAGTGCAAAAACACGGCATAAATCTTCACCATGCAAATTCTTGGCAAAAATCTCACAACTTCCATTTGGCTATATACAGTATCTCTCAAAAATGAGTACACCCCTCACATTTTTGTACATATTTGATTATATCTTTTCATGTGACGACACTGAAGAAATGACAGTTTGCTACAATGTAAAGTAGTGAGTGTACAGCTTAATACGTTTGTTTCCATGCCTTGATTCATGTTCTCGTTTCATGCCACGATTCCAGTTTCTCGTTTTCCTGTGAAGACCGCGTTTTCTTTGGTTATTGAGTTACGTGTATAATAAAGACTCGCTCATGCACTTACTTCCTGACTCCCAAGTCCAGTGTCGTTACACTTGTGTAACAGTGTAAATTTGCTGTCCCCTCAAAATAACTCACACAGCCATTAATGTCTAAACCGCTGGCAACAAAAGTGAATACACCCCTAAGTGAAAATGTCCAAATTGGGCCCAATTATTATTTGTTCTTGTGATTTTTGATTGTCGTGTGTGTGTGTGTGACCCTCAGCTTATTTATGATTTTTGAGATGAGCTTTGGCTTTGTTAAGTCTCTCTCTTATTATTTTTTAATTATCATTTTTCTGCAAGTGTGCGTTCCCTTTCAAAGGGAACTTCGACGTTGCATTTAGCATAACAGTATGGGAAAGCCTTGTGCGCGTGACCGGTATCTGAAGCTTGTGTAAATTCATGCCTCTACTTATAGGCCTGCCATGATCAGGTGATGTGGCAATTAAGCGCGTCGCATGATATATATATGGCACCTGTGAACCACGCCGCCAGCCTTATTATCTTCAGCGAGACTGCATGTCTGTTGTTTGTGTGACAAAAATGCTTCATTTCTACTTGATATTTTCTCAAAAATCTCTGAACTTTTCTATCCCTTTTTTAAAGGAAAAGAGAGGTAAGTAATGAGCGAGAATGAGTTCAAGAAGTGTGTAACGTGCTCCTGTTTCAACACGGGGAAAAGTGCACACTTTCTGGGTGAAGTGTTTAGGTGTAGTATGCGATGGCGGCCTCGAGAAGCTGTGCATGGTGACGCTACATTAAGCAGCTCGACTCGCGCTCTTCTCGAAAAAAACGGAAGCTGAAGCGAGTTGGGTTTCAGAGCCTCGCGGATCTGGGCCGGCTGCTGCCGAGGCAGTCAGCTGTCTCAGGTTCGGGGGATCTCTTGGATCCGGAAGAGGAGCCGGAGACGAGCGTTGCTCTATCTTTTGCTCTGTCTTCCGGGTTCGGCTCTCCGCTGGATTTTGGAGTTTGCGTCACGACTCCTCCTCCCGCTATAGAAAGCCAAAAGGGTAATAATTCCTCCCTTACTCCAAGGACTTAGAAGGATGTGTTTAAAAACTGAGAGCAGCATATAAAGAGCTGCTTGAAGTGATTACCTAGTGAAAGTAAATCCCGCACACTGAAGAAACTCCCCTGTCTTCCCGAAATTATGACAAAATCTCAGGCTTCTGGGGGAAAACCACGCATAAGCCATATTCATAACCCCACGATGTTGGATTATTCGGCCATTGTGGGAATGAACGGCATGGCTATTTAGCTATGCCCAAGGTGGAGGAGGTGCTTGTTAGCTACCTCTCTCCACCGACGGAGAGTAATTACGGGGGCCGGTTTGCATCCAAGGTGGCATTGGTAGGCAAGCCTATGCAATAGTAGTCTTGCTTGTGGGTCAAGACAATGACTCTGCAGACAATGACAGGGTTGCAGGCCTACCAAGCAGACCTGCTGAGTGAGCTCGACAGATGGCGTGTTGTCTCAAGCTCACCCGGGCGTCCACGAGTGGAGCCTGGGCTAGCATTAGTGTGAGGGAGACCCAGAAGGCGAGTATGGTAGCCCACCAACCCCCACAGACATCCAGGGGAACCGGGCGGCCACAGTCGCGGTCTGCTGTTAGGCCTGATCTGAGAATGGTCATAAAGGCCAAGCAGGCAAAGAAGAGCGGCCCTGAGGGGCCGTGGAGGGATGTATCTGAGGACATGAGGTTGTTAGGGCAGGTAGCCCCCAGTGCTACTGTAGGGCCTCCCTTACTCAAGGCGGTCCCCAAGTTTTCTGTGTTCTCTGGTCAGCGAGCTGTCACAGGGCAACGAAAATCTGATGGTTCCCTCCAATAGAATGTGGAATAGCTAACGTCACTAAAAGACCATTGGGCAGCGTGCAAGCTACTGCCAAATGTGTCTCCATGGGTTCTGCCTACCATAGAAAGGGTTACCGGGTCCAGTTATAGCTCGACCCCCCCCCCCCCCGCCCCGTTCACAGGTGTGCTCACCACAGCAGTCAGCACAGACCAGAGCCCGACGTTAGCGCGGGAAGTAAGCTCCCTTTTGGACAATGGGGCAATAGAACATGTACCCCGTTCACTCGGGGAGAGAGGTTTACAGCCTTTATTTACACATAGGAATATCGCTAGCTTTATCCCCTCACACCTTCACAAAGTGCATGGATGTCACACTGGCTCCTTTAGGACTCCAGGGCATCTGTGTACCAAACTACCTGGACGACTGGTTAATTCTAGCACGATCCAGGGAGCTGGCAGTTCAACATCGAGATGTTGTTCTCGCCCACATGAAGAGCTTGGGGCTCAGGTTGAATCTCAGAAAAGTATGCTTTCCCCAGTGCAGTGGACAACTTTTCTAGGGGTTATAGGATTCTACTACGACGAGGGCGTTTCTATCCCCAACAGGCGTAGTGTCAATCCTATCAACACTGAGCAAGATAAAGCTGGATCTTGGGAGACTCTTGGGGTGGAGTCCACACATGTGGCCTAGGTCACATCTGTATGCTGCTCCCCCCATCGCTCTGCTCCCACAAGCTCTAGCGAGAGTTCGCCAAGACAGTCTGCTAGTAGCACCCTTTTGGCAACTCAAACATGGCTCTGAGGGATAATATCCCTGCGAGATGGCACTCCTTGGGAGATTCCCATCCGCAGGGATCCACTGTAGACCCAGTGAACTGCGCAATAGCTACAGTCCTGGAGCTCCTACAAGAACATTTCTCAGCGGGGTGGGCTCCTTCTACAATCAGTGTTATGTGGCCGCCATTTCGGCCAGCCACGCCCCTCTTGAGGGAGCCTCTGTGGGGCAACATCCTCTAACTTCGAGGTTCATGCGTGGTGTCAGACGGCTGAGGCCCATCTGCAGGCCGCACATACCTTCCTGGGACCTTCTGTGGTCCTGGAAGGTCTGTCGGGTGCCCCATTCGAGCCCCTAGAGTGGATCTACTGTCTCAAGCCGGAGGGCTGATTTATCACCCTCGGCCAGAACTCGGCAACTGTGGGTCTGGCCCCTGAGGGGCACCAGCTCATAGATTCTGGTCTCACAACTGAGATTGTAGAAGCCATGTTAAATGCTAGAGCACCATCCACAAGGAAATTGTATGCGCTCAAGTGGTGCCTTTTTGTCTGGTGGTGTGAGGAACATCACCTAGACCCAGTGAACTGCACAATAGCTACAGTCCTGGAGTTCTTACAAGAACGTTTTTCAGCAGGTTGGCTCTTTCTACAATCGGGGTTACGTGGCCACCATTTCGGCCAGCCATGCCCCTGTTGATGGAGCCTGTGTGGGGCAACATCCTCTAACTTCGAGGTTCATGCGTGGTGTCAGACGGCTGAGGCTCATCTGCAGGCCATGCATACCTTCCTGGGACCTTGCTGTGATCTTGGAAGGTCTGTCAGGGGCCCCATTTGAGCCCTTAGAGTCAGCCTCTGAGAAGCTTCTGACTCTAAAGTTAGCTCTTTTACTGGCCCTGACATCTCTCAAGCGAGTGGGAGGTCTACAAGCTCTCTCTGTTGCCCCTCCCTGCCTTGACTTTATCCCTGGATAAGCCAAGTCCTTCCTGTATCCTAGGCCGGATTATATTCCTAAAGTGCCTACATTGGCTGCCCACCCTGTGGTGTTGCAGGCTTTCTGCCCTCCTCTGTTCCTCACACTGGAACAAGAGAGGATGCACCTGCCGTGTCCAGTAAGGGCTCTCTGTACTTACGTCCACCGCTCCAACCAGTGGTGTAAGTCGGAGCGGCTACTAGTCTGCTTTGGCAGCGACAGGAAAAGTGATGCTGTGTCAAAGCAGCGCATCTCTACTTGGATAGTGGAAGCAATCTCTATTGCTTACGACACATGGTCTTGCCATGCCTCTGGGCATAAGAGCTCATTCCACTAGGGTGGTTGCCTCCTCGAAGGCTTTGTCCAAAGGGGTATCCTTGCAGGATGTGTGTGCGGCTGCAGGGTGGTCTACGCCTCACACAGTCATTCGTTATTACAACCTGGATATTCATTCCACCCCGGGCTCGAGTGTCTTGCAGTGACCCTCGGGCTTGGGTATTTTTGAACAGGCCGTACCCTCGGTATGACTGAGTGGGTATTCCCGTTCCCATACTATTATGCTAAATGCAACGTCGAAGTTCCCTTTGAAAGGGAACGTCGGGGTTACGCATGTAACCCTGTTCCCTGAGAAGGGAACAAGACGTTGCATAGCACTGTCATACCGGGGCAGGCCTGTGAATTGCGTCTTCGCTTCAGATAATACAGGCTGGCAGCGTGGTTCACAGGTGCCATATATATATCATGTGACACGCTTAATTGCCACGTCACCTGATCATGGCAGGCCTATAAGTAGAGGCATGATTTTACACAAGCTTCAGATACCGGTCAAGCGCACAAGGCGTTCCCATACTGTTATGCTAAATGCAACGTCTCGTTCCCTTCTCAGGGAACAGGGTTACATGCGTAACCCTGACGTTTTGTTTTTAAACCCTGAACTGACATTGACATGCTGTTTCTTGGAAATACAGACATACAGATAAAAGATTCATTTTAAAGAAGGAAATCAACTTAAAGATGCTGAAATATTTTGTAAACACAGTATGGTTCATCAGCTACATTAGTCATTTAAAAATACATGTTTACGTATGTATATCACATTTTTGGAGAAATATTCCCACAAACTGCAGATTAAGATGACTCCAACTTAATCTAACTATTCACCACAACCAAGAAATACTGTAGCTCGCCATTTTATCTTGTAATATTATAAGTGAAAAAAATCATCATTTAATTTACACTAGTAAATATACCATTTTTTTTGCTAGTCAGAATCCAAATTAAGGACATCATGTGAGGAGTGTACTCACTTTTGTGAGATACTGTGTACTCTCTCATCTGTGCAACCTGAGCTCAGTTTGTACAGGAAGCAAGCATACAGCCGTTATACAGGAAGTGATCTCCTAAAGTGGGTATGAGAGCTAAGTCACTCATTCAGCAGTCATGTTATTCAGAGCCTAAATGGTATATTTAAATAGAGTGTATGTTTCTTTCTCTTCTTACATTATATAACACATCTAACACGTTTTAATATTCGCATCTGTTCGTGCATCCATTTACTGGATTCAATCTCACTGTCCAGTTGTTGGGGAGATTTCCAAGAGAGCCGAGGCCCATATCGGGAATGTTCGTGTAGCTCAGCTCTTGGACTCCTGGTAGAGTGTAGCATGCTTTTGGGCAGGTTCTCAGATGGTGCTGCTTTTTCTGTGAGCTCTTTTTCTTCTTTTTCTCTCTCTCTTTTTCTGCTTTCTTGTTCCATACCTCTATGTATGATTAATGCATTTTAGATTATACAGCATAATTAAACCCCATACATGATACTTAACAAGCAAGGATTTGTACAACAAAATCATTCATTCAATCTTTTCTTGTGCCCTTATGGTGACCTTAGGGAATAGCAATTATCATGTTCAATTATTTCAATATTCTTGTACGAATCCCTGATTGGCCTCGAGTTCCTCAGTTAGTCATTGCAGAGACTGCAATACAAAGACCAAAAAAAATCTTATTACGTAGGAAATATTTTAATTCCATTGTGGTACAGCAAGAACTTAATCAGAAATATAGCTATTAGTGTATGGCCTTGCAACGTCATGCTAAGTTCCTATTTTCATAAATGTATTATTTCTTTCTTTCGCTAGTGGGAGAGATCAACTTGAGGCGGATCTGAGAGAACTTACAATCCATCATGCAGAGATCACCCATCTCAGAATCCTTGTTCACGGAGCGGTTGGTGCTGGAAAATCCAGCTTCATCAACTCAGCTAACAGTGTCTTTCAGCACCGTGTAACGGACAGAGCCGGAGAAGCAGCGAGTGCAAGCAAAAGTTATACGAAACAAGTAAATTCGGTTTTCAGTTATAGACGATTCAGTTTAGTTTTCAGAACTAAATTTGTCATCAGTTTATCATAGTGAATTTTCTTCACGTGTACCTATGTTATGGATAATATATTAATAAATGCATTACATTTATATAACATATAATAAATTAAAGGTAGATAAGGTTATAATCAAGACTGAGAGAAAATTGTGTTAAAATATTGTATTGGTTTTGTCTTTGCAGTACAAAAGCTACAGAATCTGGGATGAAAATGACAGCACCTTACCATTTATCTTCAATGATATCATGGGGCTACAAGATACCAGGACATCTGGAATCCACACCGGTGACATCATTAATGCTATGCTGGGCCACGTGAGCGAGAACTGTAAGGTATGGTTAATATGTTATTTAATACAAATACACATTTCATACATACACACTTCCTGCCTGTCCAAATATATTTCTGCCTTTCCAATTATATTCCTGCATGCCCAATATAAATTCCTACCTATATTATTTATTCCTGCTTGTCCAAGTATATTCATGACTGTCAAAGAATATTGTGTAATAAAAAATAATTGTGTATTTTTCAGTTTAATCCTGAGTGTCCTTTACAAGATGGTGCTCCATGGTACGTTAACGCCCCCACTCTGAATGATAAAGTTCACTGTCTGGTGAGCGTTGTATCAGCACAAACTGTCCCTGTCATGTATGACGCTGTCAACGATAGCATTAAGAATGTCCGGGAACAGGCCAGGGACTTTGGTGAGTAACACGAGTAAAACTCTCAGCTTTACTATTAATCATGGCTATCCATTGTCGTTTACATGAGGCAAGTAAAGAATAGTTTTTCATAAACAAGACGTAAAGATAAATCTAATGTAAATATAAGATCTCAGTTTTTAAGGTAAAAATCAAAGTGAAGGGGAAAACTTAAGGAAATTTACTTTAAAGTTTGTATGAGCATATGTGACCAAGCAAAATAAAAACATGCAGGAGTCACCCAATGTCTCCTCATTGGTTTGTATAATCAAGAATATAATATTCAGCATTAATCCTTGGTAGCTGTAAGAAAATCTTTCTCTCTGCATGACAGGTATCCCTCAAGTCCTGATCTTGACACATATTGATGAGTGCTGTCCACTGGTTAAGGAAAACTTGAAAAAAGTCTACTTCAGCAAGAAAATTAAGGAAAAGGTTGGTCATATAATACTTCCTGCTTTATTACATAAGTTGGTTTTTTAAATGTCGAATCCCCTTGGGCGGTAACTGTTTCATCCAAAACGTTGTAAGATCATCATTACCCAGTTTTCACGTTGTGCCTATGGGCAGAGTTTAGCTACAGACCTCAAGGCTTAAATGATAAAATGTAATCCTTTTGTCCTTGGTCTTCTTTACCCCCCCCCCCCCCATTCAGATGTACGAATGCCGCGACAGAGTGGGAATCCCGATGAACTGCATCTTTCCTGTGAAAAACTACCATGAAGAGTCAGACACCAATAATGACACTGACGTCCTGGTTCTGTTGGCCCTGAGGAAAATCCTAAACTCTGCTAATGATTATGTGAGAGAGCTGTAACTCTCGCCTCTCTTTCAGCTTGTAGACTGGTCCAAATAAAAGTTGAACAATACTATATGTTTAGTAAATCATGTAACCTTAGTAATGCTTAGTTGAATTTGAAAAATGTGGTCGTCCTCACATATAAATAAACATGATTTCCTGTTAAACCTGTTACAAATTAAAATAAAGTGTTTGTGTGTGTGTCTTTAAGTCTCTCTTATTATTTTTTTAATTATCATTTTTCTGCAAGTGTGCGTTTTGTTTTAAACCCTGAACTGACATCGTCACAATGTTTCTTGGCAATACAGATAAAAGATTCATTTTAAAGAAAGAAATCAACTTAAATATTCTGAAATATTTTGTAAACACAGTATGGTTCATCAGCCACGTATTAGTCATTCAAAAATACATGTTTACGTATGTATATCACATTTTTGGAGATTTATTCCCAAAAGCTTCAGATTAAGCTGGCTCCGATTTAAACTAACTACTCACCACACACGACAAATACTGTATCTAGCCATTTTATCTTGTAATATTATAAGTGTAAAAATTCATAGTTTAATTTAAACTAGTAAATATACCGTTTTTCTGCTAGTCAGAATCTGAATTAAGGACATCATGTGAGGGGTGTACTCACTTTTGTGAGATACTGTGTACTCTCTCATCTGTGCAACCCGAGCTCAGTTTGTACAGGAAGCAAGCATACAGCCGTTATACAGGAAGTGATCTCCTAAAATGGGTATGAGAGCTAAGTCACTCATTCAGCAGTCATGTTATTCATGTGAGAGCCTTTTCAATCTCGTTCTTCTCGATTGTTTCTTCCTGATGTCGTCTCAGGGGGTTTTCCTTGCCACTTTCACCTCTGAAATTGCTCGCTAAGGGATTGATTTAAAACTTGAATTTAAATGTAAAGTTCAAAGCCAGATCTCTGTAAAGTTGCTTTGTGACAACGCCCATGACTCTTCGGGTAATCTTCAAGGTTGTGCATTGTTGAATTCAAGGGCGTAATTCATTGGGGGTGTCTAACCCATCCTATATTTAGAACATAGTTTTAAGATTACATTTACAGTTTGCATTCACGTGATTTCTGAGTGATAGAAGCTCCCACAGCATGGGGAAATTGCGGGGTGCTGTGGATATCCTGTCTCCATTTCTTACAGACTGAGCTGCTAAAATATATCAATGAACTTGCGTTGAGTATGGGTGCAACCAAGTGTACAATTTTCCTTAACAAACGGAAATATATTAAAAAGTAATAGACAGCAATAAATAGAATAGATGAAGAAAAGACAGATCCGTTGGCAGGGTTCATTAAAGGGGGACATATAGAAAATATTTTGTACTGTATATTTTTTTGGGGGGCAGATTGATTTTTCCTCAACATTGGGAGGAAACGAACCCCCCGCCACAAAGAATGTGTGGTTACGCCCAAGGCTGAATTTGAAGGAGATCGACTATTTAATCAGCATTGTGTGAGGAATAGAGTACCTCAGGAAAATAATAAGCTAAGTGGGTATGTGTGTGTGTGTTTGTGCGAGAGAGAGAGAGAGAGTCAGGGCTGGTTACCAAGTGAAAGTGAAAGCACAGAATGATTCCGTATTTTGTGTAACAGTTATACTCAGACTTGGTAAGTACCATTTTGACCACTTTTGCTCTAGCAGGGAGAATGATCTCTTTGATCTTTGATTAAGAAGAAGACGTGTTTTAGGTTAGACTGGGTATCAGCCTTGTGATCCATTACTCCTTGCTGGATTTATTAAAATTGTGTTGATGTACTTTAGCCTGTGAGGAAGATCAGCTTCAGAGGAAGAAAATCGAACAAAATGGGTGAAGGGAATTCAACACCAAAGCCTCCAGAAGGTCAGATCACTTTGCTGGAACCATTCAACAGCTGTTATACAGGATGTTCTAAAAGTCTCCATAATTAACACTTTTAAGCAAAGTGTAACTTTATCTGCAAAACATCCTCTACATGATCGATATTTCTTGTAAATACACACAGAGTCGTCTCTTCCACTCATGACGAGCTTGTTCTAACACATCTGGAGTTATTTATGTAATCGCATATCCATTCTTAACCTTCCTGATCCAGGCACGAGAATGGTTTCAATACGTTCTTCTTTTGTCAAGGGCGATCTTAAAGTCTATCTCAAGGAAGAAAAAACAACCTATAACTAAGTATGAAAAATTCTGGAAGACATTTTTCTAAAAAAAGTGTTCATCTCCCCTAAGTATGGAGACGTTTGAGACATCCTGGTTTACTGTATATTTGTGTGCAGTCTTGCTAAAACATAACACTAGGGGTTGCATAGCGATGCCTCGCTATATCTGTATCGCCATCAGTTTAGCACTGCAGAAATTCCAGATGTGGCCGAATCCTACCACTGGATCACCAAAAAAAATAAAAAAATAAAATAAATCAAAAAAAGAACTTCAGGGAAAGATTTACATTTAATTTACAAATGACAGCAATGAAAGTAAATAATAACTCCTTAACCGGTACAGTTCTTCACTAGAGTTCATACATGGTCTTAACCAGACCAAGGCCTTGTGGACCTTATTGTTAATCTTTCTATCTGATACAGGCTAGAAGTTTAAACCACCGTGACCTTGACCAGGTCATTAATAACGAGTTGATGTACATGATCATTCTGTGTTTTGTGAACTTCATACTTGATGTTTTTGGAAGTTGGGAGGAAACACTTCAAGACACAGGGAGAACGAGTTAAGTTCTGAATGATCTTTTTATTTACAGACTTTGAAGAATCAGACTTTGATGAACCATGGAGAAAAGTGGACTGGAAGTAAGTAATTGATTTTTGAGTGTTTTGTTTAGTTTAAATCGGGCTTTATATTTAATGAATCTACACAAAATAGGCTGATATTATGGAGGTAAAGTGGAGGGAAAATCTGTATAGTTACAGAAAAAAAATTGTGATTGCATACAATACATCATCCTTCTTGGTGTAAACCCCTAAATTAGTTAAGGTCAGAAGTTACATAATTGGTTTAATGGAGTTGTCCTGTGTGCAATTTAAATGCCATGTGATCTCAATATAAATATGTTCCTGGAAGGCCCAGAGCTTATTATAGAACAAACCATAATGAAGACATATATATATATATATATATATATATATATATATATATATATATATATATATATATATATATATCTCAATACTAAAGTTCTGGAAAAGTATCGCAATCTTCATCCCATGGAGCAACATTAAATATACTGTTAAAAGTGTAAAGGATATGGTACCATCACGACACGTCCCCTCAAGATCAGTGACCAGATAAAGAGGGGATTAGTCAAAGAAAACACAAAGATGCAATACTCAAGAAAGACCCAAGGCTAAGTTGGCTGAACTGGACACTACATAAAGCTGGGTTTTTATGGATGTGTAGTGATACGAAAGCCATTATTGAAAAAAACAATATGAAGTGTAGGAGGCGATGTGGGAAAATGATCTCTGGTCTGATGAGACCAAAACAATTTGTCCTGGTGAAAAGTGCTATGTGTGGTAGAAATCCACCTCTGCTCATCACCTAAGATCCTGTAACTGGTTCACCGGTTGTCCTGGTTCATCATTTTATCCATGTAAAAATTCCACAGTAGAGAAAAGCAATGTGTCTGCTCAAGGTAATGCCTCCTATTATGTCCTGTTACATGTTACATGTGACACCTTGTCCAGTTTAGCAGTATCTTATTATGTAATTTTGATATTTTGTCTTTATTCTTCAGTGAATGGGAATTATTGCATTAATAAACATACAACTATAACAGCTGTGTGTCTGTGTGTCTGTGTGTGTGTGTGTATGTGTGTGTGTGTGTGTGTGTGTGTGTGTGTGTGTGTGTGTGTTTGCAGTATTATACCACCAGCACCAATATGTAGTCATTAAAATCTATTGTAAAAGTCATTGTAGTTTAAAAATGATAGTAAAGGTGCCATTACTGTAAACAGACAATATAGTCAGAATGTTCTAAATTCCATAATTATATGGAATGAACTTCCAACCTCAATACGGACCGCAGGATCCATCACTATCTTCAAAAAGGGCTAAAGACCCACCTCTTCCATGAACTAACCCCTAACTTGATGGATGCACATATATTTGGTACCTGATGCCTCCAAGTCCTTCAGCAGTTCATTTGTTGTCTTAGGGTTTGGTTCAATTTTGGACCAAAGTTTGTTCATCCCTGGGATGTGAGCCTCTTTCCTGAATGCATACAGTTGTTTGGACAGATGTTCGTTGTACCTGTAGTTTTGCTCCTAACGACGAACCAGACTTATGGAGGTTCACGATCGTTTTTTTTCTTAGCGGAGTTGCTTGTATTTCGACCCACTGGAATTGTGAAATAGTGAATTAGAGCTTCTAATTGATTGATTTAAAATGAACTCTGTTGTGAACATTTGTGGTATAATGGGTAGATAAGATTTGGCTGGAAATGACAAAGGAACGGGTCAAGGATGCATGGAGATCTGGGCAGTGATAGGGAGCTAGGGAACTAGGGAGGAAGATGGGGAGCTAGTGAGCGGTTTCAGACACAGCGTTGATTCTTTATTTTAGTTTCAGTTTCGATTTACAGTCAACGCTATTTGTAGTCAGTGGGCGGGGCCAGCGTCTGTAAGACAAAGAACCCGGATGTAATGCAGGAAGGAGAAGCCTAATGCTGTGAAGGTAGAAAAATAAAAAGAGCCATACCGCTATAAACTGCGAGTAAAAATGATTTACGGACCTTAAGAAGTTTTAAAACGTCTCAAAATGGCTAATACATGACCTATTTTACACCGTTTTCCCCACAGAGGACGAGAAGAGATTAGATATGTCGAGACATTTTATTTAGGTTAAAGCAGAGAGAGAGAAGAGAGAGACGTTTTTGTTGATGTTTGTGTTACAGTGAATTCAGATATATTTTGGGGTCTTGGGACCAGTTTCCTTCATCATGCTGCTGTAGGAGACAGAGTAGAAATAGACAGGGTTTTGTTAAATCTGGTGTACTGACATTTCCTCCTACCAGAGCTTACTGCGCATGCGCACATCAGTATTGCGTCATCTTAGTCACGCCCATAATTGTTTTACTACTTGCGCGTGAACATGGAGTCTGATTGAGTGTTTTGCACTGTAAAACCATCCTACCTGTTTATTTTATATTGGTAGGACAACCTCTCCATTGCTCTATCAACGTCTTGTTGTTTTGTTTTGTTTTTTCAAAATTAAAATGCAGTAGTGAATTACACTGTATTTTACAACATGGCATTGAAGCAGCTCTAAGTTTTGAACCTTGAGTTATGTTTCTTAATACAGATCACTGTTCACTTATCAGCATGTGCATAATGTACTCTTAAACTATATTTTAACTATACTGCTACATTAAAAATGCACTATTGTTTTTAATTCTTTAATGAAAATCCACCCTGTATTTAATTGTGTTGTTTTTTCCCATTATTCTTTATCAGGATTTTTCAACCACGATTCAGTTAAATGAATAAAAAATGTGAGGATGGGAGTCCACACCAGCTTATGTACCTCCACCAACTCCACCAGGTAATTCCGATGACCATCCAAGTGCAAGTCCAAAAATTCCTTTCAGTTGATCATATAGGATTTGTGAGAACGTTCATCATTGGTTCCAGGTGTTTGCACGATTTAAGTCAGTGTTATGCACATGGGACAAGGAATTGCAATTACTTATTATTATTATTATTATTATTATTAAATAGAATAAAGCACAGCATACCTTGTTTTCAACAGGCCCACACGTTGAAGCGTTTGCATTTACATGGTTTAGGTTCAAACCCTCATTTCAAACAGTGTACTGTACATGTAGTAGATATCTGTGGGCATATTCAGGGTTAAGTTATGTGTGTGTAGAGACAAGTTAAATCAGAAATCAGACCGTCTCAGTTGCACAATGTTCTGACATTAGACTTAAGCTGCGGTTTCTTAAAAGCTCTCTTGCTAATCTCCTAACCTAGCAAAGCTCAAGAGATCATAATTCACAACAGGAGATTCTCCAATATGACAGATATACTCCAATAGATATACTCCAATATGGGGGGGGGGGGGGGGGGGGGGGGGCATGTCACACGATAGGGAAGGCTTGGGGGGGCTTTAGTTACAAAAAGGTTGAGAACCTCTGCATTACATTATTGGAGTAGTTTACAATTAGCCAAGTATTAATTACTGATTTGTTTTACATTTCTCCTGCAGAAATACAGCAAATAAAATTTTATTTAAAAAAAAAAAGTATTTGCAATTATAAAAAAATTACTCAAGATGATTTAAGGCTGAATACAAATACGGAAATGAATATTTGCACACCGATACAAAACTAATACAACTATGAAATTACACCGTGGCATCGTTTCCTCTTTTGTTAGAGAAAATCTGTTCAGAGTTTTGTTATAGTGTCAAAACTGACTGAAAGGCATTTTTGTGTATATACACATCATAAATATATCAGTACTGTATATTAATCATGACCGTGTAAAGCCGTACGTGACTTTTTTTTTTTTACCTCAAGAATTTTGGAGACACACTTCCTGTGTGACGCTGACCACAATCCATTAAAGAAAGAAAAAAAAAAAAGAAAAAAGATGTCTTTATTTGTCACATTACAAATACGCTGAAATGACAATTTGTACATACGGTGAAATTATTTTCTTGGCATATCCTCGCTCGTTATGAAGTCGGGGTCAGAGTGCAGGGTCAGCCATGATACAGCAACCCTGGAGCAAAGAGGGTCGAGGGCCTTGCTCAACTCAAGGACCCAACAATGGCAGCATGCTGGGGCTTGAACCATCAACCTTCTAATCAGTAACCGTTGAGCCACTACTGACCAACTGATGCCCTTATATGATCCATCCATCCATCTTCTATACCGCTTTATCCTTTTCAGGGTCACGGGGAAACCTGGAGCCTATCCCATGGAGCATCGGGCACAAGGCGGGTACACCCTGGACAGGGTCCCTTATATGATGTCACATGAAATTAAGTGATGTTATTTATATCACAGTTCCTATGCAAGGCCTTTTTAAAATAACTGAAAAGTTTTGATCTTCACTTATCAGGATTGTCCCAATTCACCTGAAGTCACCCTGCACATTACCTTACAGGGCTCAATAACCGTGTTGTATAATTTTTTAACAAAGTTGATCATTAATATTATCCAATGATAGCTAGATGATTATCTATGGCCTTTTGTGTTTGTAAAATGCTTTTACTTTCCATTTGCATTGGAATTGAGGCCAAATGAGAGGCTACATGTCCATGTCCATGTCCATGTCCGTGTCCGTGTGTGTGTGTGTGAATACTGAAGGTATAAAAGTGGGAACTGGGGAAACTGCTCTAACAGTCGACCCAGTCAGAAGCTGTGAGTACATCTTTACAAATCTGTTTGCAAAGCTGTTTGGAATTATTTTTATTTGTATGACTACACTGTTACGGCTCAGTCTAGGTTAGACTGCACAGAGTAACCAGCTCGGGATTCAATGGAATTTGACCTTTAAATAAGGGAAGCCAGGAATAACAACACACTCAGGTTTGTGTTAAAAAGTAGTGGTATATTGTAACACACAAAATTATATACATATTACTGTACAAGGAACCAAACCAGGCGTAACTTCAGGGCGGGCCAAGGCCAAAATAATAGAAAAAAAGAATTCTATTGTTAGGTAGCAATCTTATATTAAAGGAAAATAAATAAAATACAAGGATGCTTCCCTAACTACCTAAGCAAAAAAAAAAAGACAAAAAGGACCCTCTCTCAAAAGAAATGGCAGCCACACCCCTATTGCCGGTGAACCAAGTGAACATATATACAGTGGTGGATAGAATGAACAAAAAGGGTACAGGGACAACCAAACTCAAAGGCAAAAACAAGAACAGCAGTCGGAATATAGCATAAAGCAGCACAATCAAACACAATCTCTAAACACCAACACATGTAACCACCTCCAACATCCCACACCATTCTCACTCCTCTTCCTCTTTAAATATGGTTGTCATCCTGGGAGGCAGGAGAAAGGCAGCCTAGGGCAGGCTGGAAACTCTGGGAGGGAGTTCGACCTGCACACAAAATATGGCACAGCACACAAAAAACTTCCCATTCCAAAGATAGTGGGTTGTAACACACACACACACATATATATTAGTTTAAAAACATCTGATGATCAGGGCCGATTATATCCTGTCAATCAAAAGAGGGCGGGAAAACACATGGATTTCGTGCTGTGTGTAAAGATGTCGTCTCTTGTGTGGAATGATGACAAATCTGCAGTTTGTAAACTCTGCAATGTCTGTCATCTCTGCACTAATAACGGAAGTAAATTTTACGACGGAGGAGTTTCAGTGTCTAGTCGATCCCCGCCCCCCTGAATTAAAAGGCCAGTACACGTTGATAGATTTAAATGAAGACGAGTTGGCAAAAAAAGTATATTATATACATATATATATATTGTACATAAAAATATATTTGTAAAGTAGTATATCTCATAATCAATGTTAATGAATTAATAACATTCAATAAGTGAAGAAATCTTACTTTAATCTTCAGAATTGAGTTCCTGTTAATGCGAGTAATGTGTTTTCTGTTCATGAGACCAGTTACCGTGAAACAACTTGCTGAAATGGACAGAATAAGGTTTTTATTTGCAATTCCTTCAGAATTCTTTTAAATTAATTATTATCAATTTAAAAGAAGGAACAGATGGCAGAACTATGGGTATCGGCCGATATCACTCTGAATAATCGCTTATCGGTATCGGCTGAGAAATTTAGTATCGGTGCATCTCTAATATATTATTATTATTTATAGCTTTTTTTTTTTTTTTTTTTACTGGAACTAACAGTCAAAATCTACTTTTCCCATCAGCATTGTTCAACTGGATTCATTGAACTGAATAAAATGGGAGGGCCTGAGACTAAAATTCCTCCATATATTTCTCCTCCACCATCTCCATCACCGCCTCCAGGTGAAACTTAGTTTTATAATATTTAATCAGATGATGATATGCTAACCTTAATAGTACATACTGATACTGTTTATTATTTACTCCTGATTTAGCCTAGTTATTAATGAATTTATTTTCCCAATTATGGGAGTTAATCTAGGAGTGAGAATGTGTAATGCACGAGTACGTGATGTGACTCGAAAAAAACTTAGAGCACAGCATAAAATAAACATTAATACTGATGATAGTCAAGGCACACATGTACAGGACATCATCACAGCCTTAAAGTTGTTTCTTGAGGAAGGATATAAAGTGAGGGGAACATTTTCTCTCACAATATGTGACAAAACCGTTATTTTTAGCATTGTTACGATATAAAATGTTAATATATATGACTTTATAATACTGTTCATGTAGTCAGTCTTTATAGTACAGCTGTAGTTCTGTAGTAACCTACACTGATTTTTGCACAGTAAAACATCTGTAATATTTATTCTTTCACCAATTTGCAGTTTAACCCTGTTACTCCCACGTCTGAGAATGACTCCAAAAACCCCAAAACTTCTGATAAACCCTTCTGCCTGGTCAATGTTATAGCTGCAAGCACAGTGTCACTCATGGAACAAAAGCTTATTGAAAAGATGAAAGAGATCCGTGAGAAGGCTTCAGAGTATAGTAAGTCCTGTTATTATAGTCAGAGGTAAAGCTGCAACAGTTTTCTGATCTTCAGGACAGAGGAGATTATGATTAGTGGTTTCTCAGGAACATGACAAGCTGTGACTTTTATCTTATTAACATCAGGGGAGAAAATAAAGAGAGAGACTCGTAAGAGAAACTGTTTATAGCTGCGAGAGCAGAAGCGATAACAGAAGATAACTGCTATCATGGATGTTCCACAACACAGAATGCATCTAATTGATAAAACTTTAATTAATAAAAATTGTAATCAGTGATAAATGACTATGATAAGAATTAAACACTGCAGGTATTCATCCTATTGTACAGATTTGCCTCACGTAATCATCTTGGAAAAAAAGAGGACGAAGCCTGCAAACTGGTTAAAGAGGACCTAAGAAAGGTCTACACCAGCAAGAAGATCAGAGAAAAGGTTATTGTGTAATTAAATGGTGTATATTAGTGTCACATTGTGGTGAACTCGCAACTGCAGTTCCCAGAATGCAGTGCCAACTACAAACATGGCCGACAAGAACTACACTTCCTGGCCATGCATGAACTCAAGTTCAAACAATGACATGGATGTTCTGATCCTCAAGGCGCTCGATCAGATCGTGAATCTCACCAACGATGCTCTGGAAGACCAAAACCCTAGTGAGAAATCTGAGTGAAGGCGCTATTTTTTGTTCTTTTCCACCCCTACACCAGTGCAGAGTATTTAGGACAGTGAAAAAACATGAAATTGTGTCTAAAGTACATTATTAAAGTAAAGCTAATTTCTTCTACTATAATCATAACTGGTTTGTGTTTCTGTCGCTGTCACGTTCCTACTGCACTCTGGACTTTTTATATTCCATTAAATTAATAATTATAATGACGTTTGGTCCTACTTGTTTTTTAAGATTTATACCATTACACTAAACATGTTTTGACAGATACAAATAACACAAACACGAGTAATGTACAATACTGTTTCATAGTTCATACATAAATATGCAGGACTAGAACACCCAAAGAACGAATCCTCTTTCATTAACTACCAAGGAACACTGACTAACTACTCTCTCAGTAATTAGGGCTAGGCCTCGAGAAATAAACTTAAGGAACAACTCCAAAGAGGGGGAAACAAAGGGTTACGCCACACTGGACTTGAACCTGAGGCTGGAGGATGGAGAGACCTACATGCAGCGCAGTGAACTACCAACCCTACACAAACCGACCATGGACCATGCTCACGAGGAGTAAACTGGAAAATAAAAAGGTCAGAGAGGACTGACTTACAAAGGAAATAAGTAAACAAGTTTTTTTTTTTTAAAGCAAGGAACTGGAGAAAACCAGAGGAACCCCAAGGGACAAGGTCCAAGAGGTTTGATCTGACACAGCGAGAAAGCTTCAGAGAGACGGGAAACCTGAGAGATAAACTCGAGAGTGTTTACAAAATTACCGGCTTAGCCTCAATACAGCACTCAACAAGGAGAACTTCCTAGTTCTTCTTAGTTGTCCGTCGTGGCGACGAAGACCATTTTGTCATCAGAGATGAAGCATGCGTAGATGGCTGGTCAGGCCAATCTCTGCACGTAAAGTCCTAAGGCAGGTGGGACAGGGGATGGGGTGGACGTCTCCGGGAAGGTTGCTGGCACGGGTTTTTCTGGCTTGCCTCTTTCGTTCGGCTGCAGCTTTCCAATTTATCTCACACAGCAAAGAGCCCTTGTGGATGGTGGAGTGCCAGGTGTCACGATCCAATGCAGTCTGTTCCCAGGAGGCAGGATTGAGGTTAAACGCTTTCAGTGAGGCTTTATGGGTATCTTTGAAGCGTTTCTTTTAGCCTTCTTGGCAACGCTGACCTTGCTGGAGCTTGCCATAGAGGAGTCTCTTTGGTAGACGTTGGTCTGTCATGCGTATCACACGTCCTGCCCAGCGTAGCTGGGTCATCATCAAGATGGTGAAGATGCTTAGGAGGCCTGCTTGATTGAGAACCACAGTGTCTGGGACTTTGTTCTGCCACTTGATGCCAAGGATTTTCCTGAGACTGGTGGTGTGAAAATGGTTCAGTTTCCTGGCATGACGTTGGCACACTGTCCACGTTTCACATGCATACAGCAGTGTGGGGAGCACAACTGCCCTGTACACTTTCAGCTCGGTCTGGATGGTGATGCCTCTTCGGTTCCAAACCTTGGCATACAATCTCCCGAAAGCTGAGCTGGCTCTCGCAATGCGGACGTTAACTTCGTCATCTATTGTGGCATTTTGTGACAACGTGCTGCCGAGGTGAACTTGGTCACTGTTTTCAGTCTCTGACCATTGACAGTGATGTTGGACTCTGTATAGGGCTTCCCTGGGCTGGCTGATGAATGACCTCAGTCTTCTTGGTGTTGATGGTGAGAAGGAAGTTTGTGCAGACACTAGAAAACCTGTTAACGCTGCGTTGCATGTCCGTTTCTGTGCTATTGTTAAGGGCACGGTCATCAGCAAAGAGGAAGTTCCTGATGATGTCTGTCGAAACCTTGGTTTTCACTTGGAGCAACCTGAGGTTGTACAGATTACCATCTGTGCGGTACTTGATGCCTATCCCAGCATCACCGTCTCCAAAGGTGTCAGTCAGCATTGCGGAGAACATGAGGCTGAACAGGGTTGGCCCCAGGACACAACCCTGCTTGACGCCGTTTAGCATGTAAGAAGCCCTTCAAGCCTTTCAGTACAGTCACAGGTGGAGCTGGTTGCTACTCATCACTGAGGGAACAAAGAAAAATTGGTTGTTGTTTTTTTTTTTTTTTTTTACATGTCACCAGCACAAATTCTACAAATATATTTTTATATAATAAAACAATGTATTTACAATTGAAACATCTGCTATGAGCCGGGGCCCTGTGCGTGTGGAGCTTGCATGTTCTCCCCGTGCTGTGGGGGTTTCCTCCGGGTACTCCGGTTTCCTCCCCCAGACCAAAGACATGCATGGTAGGCTGATTGGCTTGTCTACAGTGTCCGTAGTGTATGAATGGGTGTGTGAATGTGTATATGATTGTGCCCTGCGATGGACTGGCACCCTGTCCCGGGTGTACCCCGCCTTGTGCCTGATGCTCCCTGGGATATGCTCCAGGTTCCCCTGCGACCCTGAAAAGGAGTAAGCGGTAGAAGATGGATGGATGGATGGATGGACATCCGCTATGAGATGTTCCACTGGCAACAATCCAGTATCTACAATTTAATGTTAATATTATTTACACCACAGTGGTACTGAATGCTCGAATGGTCAGACGGTATTAACGAATCTTTTATAACAGGAACTCTGACAGTAGTTCCAGACACAAGATAAACCACAGGTTTACATTAATGAGAGTCATTCTAATTCTTCACTATTTCTATAGTAACAACTTACAGAGTAGCAAAATAAGAAGAGAGAGACTTTTTTGTTGGCGTTTGTGTTACAATGAATTCATATATTTTGGGGCCTCGGGACCAGTTTTCTTTATCATGTTGCTGTAGACAGCGTAGAAATAAACAGGGTTTTGTTAAATCCGATGTCCTGACATTTCATCCTCACAGTCCGACAGTCCTCCCAGGGCTACTAGCCAAGAACTGATCACAGAAAAAAAGTGAAATAATCATAGAAAGCCCTCACTGGCCTTCAGCAACAGTCATTATATGTTTGTATTTTTGTAGATGGAGACGTGCAGGAATCTGCTGGGTATTCCAGTGAACCACATCTTCCCTGTTAAAAACTACCATGAGGAGATGGACACAGACGATGACATGGATGCTCTGATTCTCAAAGCACTGGATCAGATCATGAGCGTCGCCTGTGACGCACTGAGAAAAAAAAAAAGACATCTCTGACCTCTGGTGAAAAATCTGAGTAAGGACTCGGATCCCAAACACCTCAGTGGCATTAGTGCAACACAGAGTGCTTTACAAAGCATTAAAAACACATTAGGATTACAGTTCTTCCTAAATGGAGAAGGGTACCAAGTATGTGTGGTGGAAGGCTATGTACAACCACCTTGTAGGGGAATTATTCAAAACTTAACTAAGGAAGATTGAGTGAGCAACAGGATCCTAGTCCCCTGACCCAGTGCTTTTAGTCTCTGTACAGCTTGTGGTTGTATGTTGGTATCCATCGTGTTGCAACACAGTGACGCTCAAGATGAGGTGAGCTTCAGGATTTGTTGAAGTGTGTGTATAGATAACAAGGTCAGTATAGTTTGGTCTTTATCCCTTAGGAAGAAAACACGACACTTGCTTACCAGTGTTCAGTTGAAGATGGGAAGCATAATGTCCATCAGCACTCTTATAACTTGGATGAGGCGCTGAATGTCCAGCAGAGGGCAGAGTAATGTCTCTCCACCCAATGACCCTTAGCGATTGTGCCCACGCTGAAGACTGTAGCTTGATCCAGCGAGGCCGCAATCCCGGCTAACGGAGATCCAGTGGAGAAAACGGACAATACACAACCCTATCCGATAAGTCAGCCAACTCTTCTCACACCATAAGTAATGGCATCCGTTACGTTTTGAGTTCGTTTGAACAACCAAAACAAAACTTTATGTGAAACAAAACAAAACTTTATGTGAAACATAAAGAAAACACGGGAGTATTCGACTCCACCGGATAATAACTCTGTAAGCGCTAACAGGCCTATTTCCCCGCTACACACACACAAACACGAAGGAAAACCCGTTTCATCGCCTTCTAGAACAGACTCGTTAAAGACAAACGGATTTTTAGAAACAACGTAATGTGTCTCTGGAACACGTCACGGGTCTAAACTGAACTTTTTTTTACCGCTGTAATATTCCCGAAGTTCACTCCTCAGCTCAACTCCCGCCGCTGCTCTAATTCCCTCTCACCCCGCCTCTCCTCGCACAAAATGGCGGTGTACACGTCATCGCAATATCAAAATAAAAGTCTTTACCGAATAGACTTTGTAGGCTCCCCTACATATGCATCGCTAAAATAAGAGTAATGTAATATTCTGTCTTTATGGAATATATTCGATTATGTTATGTTACTTTAGTTACAGTAAGAATAAGACAAAGATTTCACTCCCTTTCAGAGTTAATACACCGTAAATGTAAGATTCTGACCAGGATGTCTCACATGTCAGTCTCAGTCCTCAGTCCTTCAGTCCAGCAGATCAGCTGTTTATAAATCAGATTTGAAAATCAGCAGAATTATGATGTTAGCCAAGTTCTTTGGTCTGTGGTTTGAAATGGTGCCTTGCTTTTCGTATATATATATATATATATATATATATATATATATATATATATATATATATATATATATATATATATATATATATAATTTTTTCATTATTTTATTTATTTATAAAAAAAAAATTGCTGGAAGATTCAACCAGCCTCAAAGACCTCCACAACCTCGAACACCTTCACCACCTCCATCGCCTCCATGTGAGTCTTAGTCTTATAATATTTATTAGATGATGATCAGTATGCTAACGTGTATAAAACCTGTTAGATTTTGACAAAACTGTCAATTTCTGCTCACTTACTGTATCAGTTTGACATAATCTGATTTTCTTTGATTGTTGATGATTATCGACTTGGGGTAGTTGTCCACAAGCCCCTCATAATACTGTACTCTGCCATATTTTTTACCCATTCTTCTAACTCAGTCAGGGTTGTGGTCCTCCTTGCTTAGACACAGTTTCAGTTCAGTCCACAAATTTTTCACAGCTAAAATGGTGTTCCCTTTCAAAGGGAACTTCGATGTTGCGTTTAGCATAACACTATGGGAACGCCCATCTGAAGCTTGTGTAAAATCATGCCTATTTATAGGCCTGCCATGATCAAGTGACGTGGTAATTAAGCGCATCGCGTGATATAAATATGGCACCTCTGAACCGCGCCATCAGCCTCTATTATCTGAAGCGAAGACGCAATTCAAAGGCCTGCCCTGGTATGACAAAGCTACGCAACGTCTCGTTCCATTCTCAGGGAACCGGGTTACCCAGACCTTCCCTTTCAAAGGGAACTTCGACGTTGCGTTTAGCATAACACTATGGGAACAGGAATACCCAGTCCGTCGTACTGAGGGTACGGCCTATTCAAAAAGACCCAAGCCCGAGGGTCACTGCAAGACACGAGCTCGGGGTGGAATGAATATCCAGGCTGTAATAACAAATGAATGTGTGTGGCGTAGACCACTCTGCAGCAGCACACACATCCTGTAAGGATACCCCTTTGGACAAAGCCTTCACGGAGGCGACCACCCTAGTGGAATGAGCCCGAAGCCAAGAGGCGTAGTGAGACCGCGCGCTTTTTGAATCGTGAATCGTGCATTTTGTTTCGACTATAAACTTGTTTTCGGAACATGGTTCGCCAGCGAGGATACATACACAGAACTGTTGCTAAATACATAAGCTTTTGTCTATGCTTTGACATCCCATGTCCCCACTGGCTGACAGTCAAGTCGTGTAAATTTATGACCTCTGGTAACACTGTTTGATCTGAATGTGTGATCTTTCCTGGCAGTTGTCTGTCTGTGTGTGAGAGAGACGTGTGATTTCTGGGGGTTTTGCTGACTAGAATGCTTACAAATGTGTTTATGTTAACGAATTAAGGAGAGAGTCGTGCATCTCAGTGCTTAAATAATGGTTAAAACGTTGTAGTTAAAACACAGTAGAAACTCTGCAACTATCTGTTACGATGTCTGCTCCGAGAAATCCTAATACCCCTAGAGGAATGTTGTGTATTCACCAACACGAGGACCTGTTGAAATGAGAGAGGACCTGACTTCTGCTCCAAGAAAAAAAAAACCCAAGATGTTAGTTTGATAATTTATTCATGGAGATATTGTAAAGACGTTGTTGTTTATCCCTGAGCAGGGCGTCAACAACTCCACAGATCGTGTCTTAAGTCCGAAGGTTTATTTAGGAGGTAGAAAAAACATTTAAATATGTTTTAAAAGAAACAGGTGTTTTGTACATAATGCTAAAAAAGAAAAATGTTTGTAGTCCAATGTGAAATAAATGGGTGGAGACACACTGAGTACATTTCTGTTCCACAGTCTATAAGGATCCCCACCATTAATGTAGAGCGACAAATGTACGCACCCTCCATGTGAAGGATTAAGTTGACTAGTCACTTACAGTTATAAAGACATGTCCTTGTGCAGACTTACCTTCACACCAGCATTGCCCACTGACACGTCTTCTCCCATGTCAATGTATAAGAAAAGGCAAAAAGTAATATGAGATATATAAGAATATATTTGATATAATATAAGATATTATAATGAAAAAACCAAATAATATTATTTAACTAGGTCTGCCATTCAGCCCTCTTAAGTGTAAGAGCATTATCAGTATTGTACGGCAGTTGGAACGGTAGTTAGGGGCAGTTGGGACACTAGTTAGGGGCAGTTGGGACAGTAGTTAGCTTTCAGATGTCAGATGAAAAACTACTTTTTGAGTCACAGTGCCAAAGTACTGCAGAATATTTCAACGCTTCTTTTTCAGCCTGAAGGACTGGCATTTATTTAATAGACAGATGGCACAGCCATATACTTGGTCAGAGGATTTTAGGAATTTCTTTAAGAAACGTTCATTGTTTTTTTTGTTCTTTTATCATGGCGTCAGTTTGCATACTTACTTTGGTTAGTGACTTAAACTGTTTTATTAGGAGGTGACAGATTTAGTTAACAGGGAATGATGATAGGTGAAGATTAAGTTGGTATGCGTGTACAAAATAAAACTGTCTATGTATATTTGTCTGTTATGTATCTGTTTAAGCACTACTGTAATAGCGATATAAAGAGAGAGAGAGAGAGAGAGAGAGAGAGAGAGAGAGAGAGAGAGTCCATTAACTAATTCATAGAACCCATTTCTACCTTTTTAAGTTCGTTATACATGTTTCTTTTGAAGCATTGTGTTCAGACATTGCAAATCATTAGTCTGAAGGTTAAGGGTTCCTTAGACTTTTGCTTCTTCAGCATCAACAAAGTCTAAACAAAGACTAAACTCAGAAACAATATAACTGTCTGGTTGTGATCGGAATAAAAGGCAACATGAAAGGTGACTTAATTCCCAATGAGATTTCTCTATGTTCTATATGACCTTTCTACAGTGTATGCCATTAAGTCCTAGTTTCCAGCCATCATTACAGCACGGGAGAGGAAATCTCGTTCATCAGACGTGTGATATACATCTAGACAATCTGATAACAAACTACACACAACATTTATGTTGAGAAAATTCAGCTTTCTCTTTGTTCCCAAATAACATTGGTCCAGATCCATAGTTTACATCATCTGCTCACACGTATTTAATCTGTATTACAAGTACTGAACAAGTTAGAGGAGGAGAACGTGTAGCTTTACTGTTCATTGGAACTTTATTGTTTATTTGGATCTGTCTTGTTTCATGTTCATGTTCATATTCATATTCAGACTCTCCTAGGGGAGTCTGGCATCTGACATAACATATGAATGTAGGAACATGGATTTTCACCATGCGCTCCACCGGCACACTAGTTGAAAAGAAAATCAAACATATTAAAAGTTCAAAGGTCAGGCAGTGCCGGAGTAAGCAAAATAAAAGCAAATCACCTATTTAGATTATATCTATGATTAAGTTCACTTTCAGTTAAGAAATGAAGCTTATGTTAAGGTTATTCTTCCACAGATGTCTTCAGAAGAAATTGATGACCGATTCCCTAGGTATTGTGTCTCAATTTAAAATAAACACTCACATGCAGATACAGAAGGTATGATATTATATAGGAAAGAAAATCATGATTACATTTCTGCTTATTCGTGTAAACATCAACTGCATTGTGTAATCGAATTTCATGTATTGATACTTTTTTTTTTTTAAATCATTTGTCATTCACACTTATAGCCTTCTAGCTCCATTGTAGTCAGTTTGCTCTTTGAGCAGAATTAGCAGCCTTTGGACTGTGGATAGTTCTATGAGAGAGATAAAAGTAGTAGACGCAGAGTGTTTCTTTTTTGTCTATATTGCTCATTTCATTCAGTGCTTTTGTGTCTATAAATCCTGCAGAGATCGTAGGTATGAGATTTGTATTGTAAACTACACCGGATTTTAGTTACTATTGTTCTACAACTTCAAGTTAGTCATTTCTCCTGGTTTAAAAGGCTGTATTCTACTGGAGAAAATCTAACTGGAGCAACGTCATTTTAAAATGATTGCCAACTTAACAACTTGTGTTCAGAATTATGGTAATTAAGTACACAACGCTTAAAATCCTGTTAAATAATGTGGAAATTATTGGTTGGATGTGTACGGAAATTCATTATTAATCATTTACTTTTTTTTTCACCAGCCTTACGTATGTATAGGGCGGGATCAACCAAGATGAGCCTTGTGATTTGTTTCTAAGCGTGACGTACCGAGAACGCCGCCATAGCGACTGTGGTCCTGCTTCTGAATCAGGGGTTTTAGGAGGAAGTGTTCGAGACATCGCTGCCATGCTAGAAATGTCCACATTAGGAGGCAGAGCCAAAGGAGCTAGCAGGAATTACTTACAGGTAACATTGTTTTTATGAAATCAAACAACAGCATATCCATTATATGTAATGAATATGAAAACGTTATTCAGAATGAAGAAAAATATGAATAGGAGGCACACTGGTCGGTTTAGGTTTGTTTTAATGTTTAAGTTCCTGACGCATTCCCTCATCTTTTTGTTAACATATGGTTTATAGGGATAATGAGTAAGTATTTGCCCTGTTCTCCAGGCGAGCCCGGACATCCTCAGATGAAACCATGACTCTCTGAGTTCAGACGAAGAGATCCAGAGTCGCCATCACACCATCAGCGGCCCCTTAACTGACTACGAGATCCCCATTGCACAGCAAGAGGGCACAGAACAAGGCGAAGTTACCAAATCTCTGCGAATTACTGATGAACCAATGGAAACACTCCCTGAGAGACCAACCCCAGAGCCCCGCCCCCGCTCCATGCTCACTCAAGAAGAGTGGTCACGTGTGGATGCCACGGCAACCTTGAGGAGGCCCCGCACACCTCACGACTCGAGCAGCGAGAGGGTCCAGCTCAACGAGACCAGCACTGTGAGACGACGGCCAAAAGTAATAGCACCCACTCAGAGGGATGATGCGACAGATGCCGCTATTCGTGTAAGACCTGTATCAGAGGTGGAACATGTATATCGGGAAAGTGATATGAGCGAGGATTTCCGGCGAGCGCTGAAGCCTCCAGTTTCCCCCAAACCATCTCTGGGCCTCAGGAAGCCTGAGCCTCCCACCCCAACCAGGAGAGTCCCACTTCCAGGACCGGAGAACCAACACAGCACAGGTATTGCTAAATTAACATGGATAATAATGTCTGAGAAATTGCTAAACCAGCCTTAAGGACATGCTGAAAGAGCAGAAATTACGTCTCATTATGTGAATTTTTTTCATTCCTAGTCTTTAAAATATTTTGTCGGGTTTATGATTCTTTCGAATTAGATTATATACCTTGTGTATATATTCATAATTTTTTCTCTGATGGTTTTGACTCTTTAGTGGAGGGCAAAAGAGTTCCACCGCCTGTGTCTCCAAAGCCAAGCCCTCCTCCTACACTTCCTAAACCAATCAAAATGAAGCCCTTACCAACACACACACTTACCCCACCCAGTGACCTAAACACACACCCACACTCCTCTACCATTCTCCCCGAGCAAGTGGATCATCCTATACTCAGTCCATCAACCCCGACCCCCCAAACCAGCAGAATCTCACACTTTGTCCCCATGACCTTTGACATCTCCCGCTCAGAGCCCCCAAACCCCCCAAACTCCTTCTACCCCTGGGTGCGGATCTGCCCCAGTCAAACCCCCGAGATCTTCCATGGCAGGGCTGTCAGTGGACATTCCCAGCCCTTTTGAGGCAGAGCCACGAGAGGTGGAAAAACACAACGAGGATGACGAGCAAAAGAGACAAAGGAAAGAGATAGCAGTGATTAAGGGGCAAGAGATGGGAACTTCCAGCGAGGTCACAAAGCTGACAGAGGGATCAGAGCAGGTGCTGATGAGGCGGAGGAAAGTGGGTGTGGCCAGACAGATGCAGATCGAAGGAGACATCGAAAGCACAACAGAACATGGTGTTGTAACTGCAGATGAAATTCGACAGAGGGCGCCAAATGTCAGCGGAACGGATGAAGGCAGAATTCATGGAGAAGAAGAAATAAACCAGCTAAGGCTGGACGAGACCAGTGCCTCCTTAGCTGCAGCACTGGAGGTTGTAGAGGAAAGGATCATGACCGAAGACAAGTATTTTTTAATTCATCATTAAATATTACAATTAATAATTATTAGTTGATACTAATTAAAATGAATAAATATTTTCAAATCCCACCTTGTGTTTTAAAAGCACAGTCAACATTCTTGATGATATTGGAAGCATGTTCGATGACCTCGCTGACCAGTTGGATGCCATGCTGGATTAAAAAAGAAAAAGAAAAAAAAAGCACAAAATAAATCGTAAACAGAAAAGCACAGCATCGTCTTCATCTGAGCGCCTGATCTGTTTAAAGCCACGCTTCAATGAATAAACGAATAAACACTGATTAGTTGATCTTATCAAGGATTTTTTTTTTTTTTTAAAAGGACCTACTGGAAGGCAGAGATCTTGGGTTTAAAACGTTAAATCCATGAAACATCGACATCAACATCGTTTGGTGAAGGTTTTGGAGCCAGGACGTACGGACTGTTCTCATGCTGCTTCCAGAGATAAGCACAATTAAATGCTAACAAACTATTTAAACATTGTTAAGGTCAAGAAATGCTAGCAATGTGTCAGAGTGTGTGTGTGTGTGTGTGTGTGTGTGTGTGTGTGTGTGTGTGTGTGTGTGTGTATTTCTATGTGTGTACTATGTTTGGGCTTTCCTTCACTGGCGATCGACATTTGTGTATTCATTTTTCAATAATAATTGGAATCACCATTTTTGTGCTTTAATGTTGAGTTGGATACCCAGCTACGACGTTTTCAAAGGGGAACACAGGACAAAATTTTGGAGGGAAAAAAACCCCTGATTGATATGTTAAGGAATACGCTAAAAGTCGAGGAACATTGCTAGCTAGCTGAAATATTTCACAATATTTAGCAAATATTAGCACAATATTTCATCTTTTCATCTGAAAGACTCTGTCTCTCTAAGATCCTCTTTTTATACCCAATCATCTCACTGACCTGATCCCAATTAACCTCCAGCTGTTTCTTTTTTAGTAACACTTACTTTTCCAGCCGTTTGTTGCCCCGTCCCAACTTTTTTGAGACGTGTTGTGGCCATCAAATTCAAAATGACCTTCTTTTTTATTTCTTAAAATGGTACATTTGCTCAGTTTAAACAGTTGATATATTTTCTATGTTCTATTGTGAATAAAATATGGGTTTATGAGATTTGCAAATCGCTGTATTCTGTTTTTATTTACACTTTACACAGTGTCCCAAGTTTTTTATTTGGAATTGGGGTTATATATTTGTTTTCCTTATTTTCGATTAAAACAATTCTGTATGTCAAATGATTTTCATATGTTGCAGTTTCACAACGAAGGTGAGAAAAAGTTCTGATCTCATTTCGTTTGTTGTTTACATCTGTTACAAAAAATGTTACAGGGCACTGTGGCGCGGCTTCTAAGTGGTCACATGACTTTGTTTTGGTTCGTTCACTTCCCGGTTGAGTATTGGGTTATGCTTGAGTGTAAAAAAGAGTGGGCCAAAATTTCTCCAAAATGATAAAAGAGACTGATAAACTCCTACAAAAAATGTTTACCTCAAGCTAAACATGCTTCTACATGTTACTGAATAATAGGGTGTATTTTCACCCCACCTGCTTGTTGAAGGTTGGCTGCTTTTGTTGAGAAAATGACTACACATTGAAATCTGTTGTATACTTTTCTTTTGTCACCTGAAGGTACAGGTTTATAGAAAGTTTATAGAAGTTGGTGAGGACCACAATTGTTATTTCGGCCCTGATAAACAAAAACATCATTCTCTCTGCATGACCGGTATCCCTCAAGTGCTTGAGAAAAGTCTACTTCAGCAAGAAAATTAAGGAAAAGGTTGGTCATATAATACTTCCTGCTTTATTACGTAAGTGGGTTTTTTTTTAATGTCGAATCCCCTTGGGCGGTAACTGTTTAATCCAAAACGTTGATCATCATTACCCAGTTTTCAAGTTATACCTGTATGCAAAGTACAGAGACCTCAAGGCTTGATTTAAATGATAGCATGTAATCCTTTTCCCTTCCTCTTATTCCGCTTTTTCCCCCCATCTGGCAGGTATCCCTCGAAAGGTTGTCCTGACAGATGTTGATTCAGCGTGCTCATTAGTTAGCAATGATATAAGGACCATCTACAAAAGCAGGCGTGTTAAGGAAAGGCAAGTCCAAAGAAAAGTTATTTTTGCACATGTGCACAACAGCTGGTCAGTGTGGGAAACATCTTTGAAGCATATACATATACCTGACAACATTAATCAACAACAATAGCATTAAAAAATGTTTATGTATGTATATTACAATCTTGTAGAGATATTTCCAAAATATCCCCACAAGCTTCAGATTAAGCTGACTCAACTTAATCGAACTATTCACCACAACCGACAAATACTGTATCTAGCCATTTTATCTTGTAATATAAGTGTAAAAATTAATCGTTTAATTTAGTCTAGTAAATATGAAAAAAAAATTGCTAGTCAGAATCCAAATTAAGGACATCATGTGAGAGCCTGTTCAATCTGGTTCCTCTCAATTGTTTCTTGCTGATGTCGTCTCAGGAGGTTTTTCCTTGCCACACTCGCCTCTGGAATTGCTCGCTAAGGAATCGACTTAAACTTGAATTTAAATGTAAAGTTCAAAGCCAGATCTCTGTAAAGTTGCTTTGTGACAACGCCCATGACTCTTCAGATAATCTTCAAAGTTGTGCACTGCTGAATTTGAAGGAGATGGACTCTTTAATCAGCATTGTGCGAGAAATAGAGTACTTCGGGAAAACAATAAAATAAGTGTTATATGTGTGTGTGTGTGTGTGTGTGTGTGTGTGTGTGTGTGTGTGTGTGTGTTTGTGCGAGAGGGGGAGTTAGAGAGAGAGAAAGAGAGAGAGAGAGAGGGCTGGTTACCAAGTGAAAGTGAAAGCACAGAATGATTCCATATTTTGTGTAACAGTTATACTGAGCTCAGACTTGGTAAGTACCATTTGACCATTTTTGCTCTAACAGGTAGAATAATCTCTTTGATCTTTGATTAAGAAGACGTGTTTTAGGTTAGACTGGGTATCAGCCTTGTGATCCATTACACCATGCTGGATTTATTAAAATTGTGTTGATGTTCTTTACCCTGTGAGGAATATCAGCTTCAGAGGATGAACATCGAACAAAATGGGTGGAAAGAAATCAACACCGACGCCTCCAGAAGGTCAGATCAGTTTACTGGAACCATTCAACAGCTGTTATACAGGATGTTCTAAAAGTCTCCATAATTAACACTTTTAAGCAAAGTGTAACTTTATCTGCAAAACATCCTCTACATGATCGATGTCTTGTAAACACACACAGAGTCGTCTCTTCCGCTGTACTCGCATATACAGACGCAACCTTCCTGTTCCAGGCACCATAAGTGCATTCTTTTGTCAGGTGATCTTAAAGTCTATCTCAAGGAAGAAAAACAACCTATAACTAAGATATTTTGCTAAAAATGTTAATTTCCCCTATGTATGATGACATTTGAGACACCCTGGTTTACTGTATATTTGTGTGCAGTCTTGCTAAAACATATCACTAGGGGTTGCATAGCGATGCCTCGCTATATCTGTATCGCCATCAGTTTAACACTGCAGAAATTCCAGATGTGGGCGAATCCTACCACTGGATCACCAAAAAACTCGAAAACACTTGCAAAGATCTTCAGGACTGCAGGGAAAGAAGGGATTTTTAATTTACAAATGATAGTAATGAAAGTAAATAAAAACTCCTTAACTGGTACAGTTCTTCACTAGAGTTCATACATGGTCTTAACCAGACCAAGGCCTTGTGGACCTTTTTGTTAATCTTTCTAGCTGATATGACCGAGGAAGCGTGTTGCTTCCAAATTAGCGAGCTATTGACATGTTATAGTTGGCAACAATTTTGTTTGGCTCTGCCTGTAATATTTCCTAATGAATTTAGTTGGTTTGATTTCCCAAACTAAAAACGTATAAATAGGCTACAAATCTAGCTAGAAGTCTAAACCACTGTGAGTAAGGTCATTAATAACGAGTTGATGAACATGATCTTTCTCTGTTCCATGAACTTCATACTTAATGTTTTTAGGTGATGGGAGGAAACCCATTGAGACACAGGGAGAACGAGTTAAGATCTGAATGATCTTTTTATTTACAGACTTTAATAAACCATGGAGAGACGTGGACTGGAAGTAAGTAATTGATTTCTTTGTGTTTTGTTTAGCTTAAATCAGGCTTTATATTTAATAACTCTACACAAAATATGCCAGAATTCTGAAGTGGAGGGAAAATCTGTATAGTTACAGAAAAAAAAAACGAGTTGTGATTGCATACAGTACATCATCCTTCTTGGTGTAAACCCCTAAATTAGTTAATGTCAGAAGTTACATAAATGGTTTAATGGAGTTGACCTGTGTGCAATTTAAATGTCATGTGATCTCAATATAAATTTGTTCCTGGGAGGCCCAGAGTTGATTACAGAACAATGACAGGGTTGCAGGTCTACCAAGCAGACCTGGTGAGTGAGCTCGACAGATGGCGTGTTGTCTCAAGCTCACCCGGGCATCCACGAGTGCAGCCTGGGCTAGCACTAGTGTGAGGGAGACCCAGAAGGCGAGTATGGTAGCCTGCCAACCCCAACAGACAGCCAGGGGAACCGGGCGGCCACAGTCGCGGTCTGCTGTTAGGCCTGATCTGAGAATGGTCATAAAGGCCAAGCAGGCAAAGAAGAGCAGCCCTGAGGGGCCATGGAGGGATGTATCTGGGGACATGAGGTTGTTAGGACATGTAGCCCCCAGTGCTACAGTAGGACCTCCCTTAGTCAAGGCGGTCCCCGAGTTTTCTGTGTTCTCTGGTCAGCGAGCTGTCACAGGGCAACGAAAATCTGATGCTTCCATCCAATAGAATGTGGAATAGCTAACGTCACTAAAAGACCATTGGGCAGCGTGCAAGCTACTGCCAAATGTGTCTCCATGGGTTCTGCCTACCATAGAAAGGGTTACCGGGTCCAGTTATAGCTCGACACCCCCCCCCCCCCCCCCCGCCCATTCACAGGTGTGCTCACCACAGCAGTCAGCACAGACCAGAGCCAGACATTAGCGCAGGAAGTAAGCTCCCCCTTGGACAATGGGGCAATAGAACATGTACCCCGTTCACTCAGGGAGGGAGGTTTACAGCCTTTATTTCCTGTTCCGCAAAAAAGTGGGAGTATGCGGCCAATTTTAGATCTGCGTCATCTGAACCGTACTCTTCGGACATACAGGTTCAGAGGCTGACGCTCAAACTTATCGTGCCACAGATCCAGTTTGAGAACTGGTTTGTGGAGATAGATCTAAAAGGTGCATATTTCCACATAGGAATATCGCTAGCTTTATCCCCTCACGCCTTCACAAAGTGCATGGATGTCACTCTGGCTCCTTTGGGACTCCAGGGCATCTGTGTACCAAACTACCTGGACGACTGGTTAATTCTAGCATGATACAGGGAGCTGGTGGTTCAACATCGAGATGTTGTTCTCGCCCACATGAAGAGCTTGGGGCTCAGGTTGAATCTCAGAAAAGTATGCTTTCCCTGGTGCAGTGGACAACTATTCTAGGGGTTATAGGATTCTATTACGATGAGGGCGTTACTATCCCCAACAGGCGTAGTGTCAATCCTATCAACACTGAGCAAGATAAAGCTGGATCTTGGGAGACTCTTGGGGTGGAGTCCACACATGTGGCTGAGGTCACATCTGTATGCTGCTCCCCCCATTGCTCTGCTCCCACAAGCTCTAGCGAGAGTTCGCCAAGACAGTCTGCTAGTAACACCCTTTTGGCAACTCGAACATGGCTCTGAGGGATAATATCCCTGCGAGATGGCAAGCCTTGGGAGATTCCCATCTGCAGGGATCCACTGTAGACCCAGTGAACTGCGCAATAGCTACAGTCCTGGAGCTCCTACAAGAACATTTCTCAGCAGGGTCGGCTCCTTCTACAATCAGTGTTATGTGGCCGCCATTTCGGCCAGCCACGCCCCTGTTGAGGGAGCCTCTGTGGGGCAACATCCTCTAACTTCGAGGTCCATGCGTGGTGTCAGACGGCTGAGACCCATCTGCAGGCCGCACATACCTTCCTGGGACCTTCTGTGGTCCTGGAAGGTCTGTCGAGTGCCCCATTCGAGCCACTAGAGTGGATCTACTGTCTCAAGCCGGAGGGGTCACTGTCTGGCCCCTGAGGGGCACCAGCTCATAGATTCTGGTCTCACAACTGAGATTGTAGAAATCATGTTAAATGCTAGAGTACCATCCACAAGGAAATTGTATGCGCTCAAGTGATGCCTTTTTGTCTGGTGGTGTGAGGAACGTCAGGTAGACCCAGTGAACTGCGCAATAGCTACAGTCCTGGAGTTCTTACAAGAACGTTTTTCAGCAGGTTGGCTCTTTCTACAATCGGGGTTACGTGGCCACCGTTTTGGCCAGCCATGCCCCTGTTGATGGAGCCTGTGTGGGGCAACATTCTCTAACTTCGAGGTTCATGCGTGGTGTCAGACGGCTGAGGCTCATCTGCAGGCCATGCATACCTTCCTGGGACCTTGCTGTTGTCTTGGAAGGTCTGTCAGAAGCCCCATTTGAGCCATTAGAGTCAGCCTCTGAGAAGCTTCTGACTCTAAAGTTAGCTCTTTTACTGGCCCTGACATCTCTCAAGCGAGTGGAAGGTCTACAAGCTCTCTCTGTTGCCCCTCCCTGCCTTGACTTTACCCCTGGATAAACCAAGTCCTTCCTGTATTCTAGGCCGGATTATATTCCTAAAGTGCCTACATCGGCTACCCACCCTGTGGTGTTGCAGGCTTTCTGCCCTCATCTGTTCCTCACACTGGAACAAGAGAGGATGCACCTGCCGTGTCCAGTAAGGGCTCTCTTTACTTACGTCCACCGTTCTGGCCAGTGGCGTAAGTCGGAGCAGCTACTAGTCTGCTTTGGCAGCGACAGGAAAAGTGATGCTGTGTCAAAGCAGCGAATCTCTACTTGGATAGTGGAATCAATCTCTATCGCTTACGACACGTGGTCTCGCCATGCCTCTGGGCATAAGAGCTCATTCCACTAGGGCGGTTGCCTCCTCGAAGGCTTTGTCCAAAGGGGTATCCTTACAGGATGTGTTTGCGGCTGCAGGGTGGTCTACGCCTCACACAGTCATTCGTTATTACAGCCCGGATATTCATTCCACCCAGGGCTCGAGTGTCTTGCCGTGACCCTCGGGCTTGGGTATTTTTGAACAGGCCGTACCCTCGGTATGACTGAGTGGGTATTCCCGTTCCCATACTGTTATGCTAAATGCAACGTCGAAGTTCCCTTTGAAAGGGAACGGCGGGGTTACGCATGTAACCCTGTTCCCTGAGAAGGGAACAAGACATTGCATAGCACTGTCATACCGGAGCAGGCCTGTGAATTGCGTCTTCGCCTCAGATAATAGAGGCTGGCGGCGTGGTTCACAGGTGCCATATATATATCATGTGACGCGTTTAATTGCCACGTCACCTGATCATGGCAGGCGTATTAGTAGAGGCATGATTTTAGACAAGCTTCAGATACCAGTCAAGCGCATAAGGCGTTCCCATACTGTTATGCTAAATGCAACGTCTCGTTCCCTTCTCAGGGAACAGGGTTACATGCGTAACCCTGACGTTTTGTTTTTAAACCGTGTACTGACATTGACATGCTATTTCTTGGAAATACAGACATACAGATAAAAGATTCATTTTAAAGAAGGAAATCAACTTAAAGATGCTGAAATATTTTGTAAACACAGTATGGTTCATCAGCTACATTAGTCATTCAAAAATACATGTTTACGTATGTATATCACATTTTTGGAGAAATATTCCCACAAACTGCAGATTAAGCTGACTCCAACTTAATCTAACTATTCACCACAACCAACAAATACTGTAGCTTGCCATTTTATCTTGTAATATTATAAGTGAAAAAAATCATCATTTAATTTAAACTAGTAAATATACCATTTTTTTTGCTAGTCAGAATCCAAATTAAGGACATTATGTGAGGGGTGTACTCACTTTTGTGAGATATTGTGTACTCTCTCATCTGTGCAACCTGAGCTCAGTTTGCACAGGAAGCAAGCATACAGCCGTTATACAGGAAGTGATCTCCTAAAGTGGGTATGAGAGTTAAGTCACTCATTCAGCAGTCATGTTATTCAGAGCCTAAATGGTATATTTAAATAGAGTGTATGTTTCTTTCTCTTGTTACATTATATAACACATCTAACACGTTTTAATATTCGCATCTGTTCGTGCATCCATTTACTGGATTCAATCTCACTGTCCAGTTGTTGGGGAGATTTCCAAGAGAGCCGAGGCCCATATCGGGAATGTTCGTGTAGCTCAGCTCTTGGACTCCCGGTAGAGTGTAGGATGCTTTTGGGCAGGTTCTCCGATGGTGCCGCTTTTTCTGTGAGCTCTTTTTCTTCTTTTTCTCTCTCTCTTTTTCTGCTTTCTTGTTCCATACCACTATGTATGATTAATGCATTTTAGATTATACAGCATAATTAAACCGCATACATGATACTTAACAAGCAAGGATTTGTACAACAAAATCATTCATTCAATCTTTTCTTGTGCCCTTATGGAATAGCAATTATCATGTTCAGTTATTTCAATATTCTTGTACGAATCCCTGATTGGCCTCGAGGTCCTCAGTTAGTCATTGCAGAGACTGCAATACAAAGACAAAAAAAATCTTATTACGTGGGAAATATTTTAATTCCATTGTGGTACAGCAAGAACTTAATCAGAAATATAGCTATTAGTATATGGCCTTGCAACGTCATGCTAAGTTCCTATTTTCATAAATGTATTGTTTCCTTTTTTTGCTAGTGGGAGAGATCAACTTGAGGCAGATCTGAGAGAATTTACGATCCGTCATGCACAGATCACAGATCTCAGAATCCTTGTTCACGGAGCAGTTGGTGCTGGAAAATCCAGCCTCATCAACTCGGCTATCAGTGTCTTTCAGCACCGTGTAACGGACAGAGCCGGAGAAGCAGCGAGTGCAAGCAAGAGTTATACGAAACGAGTAAATTTGGTTTTCAGTTATAGACGATTCAGTTTAGTTTTCAGAACTAAATTTGTCATCAGTTTATCATAGTGAATTTTCTTCACGTGTACCTATGTTATGGATAATATATTAATAAATGCATTACATTTATATAACATATAATAAATTAAAGGTAGATAAGGTTATAATCGAGACTGAGAGAAAATTGTGTTAAAATATTGTATTGGTTTTGTCTTTGCAGTACAAAAGCTACAGAATCTGGGATGGAAACGACAGCACCTTACCATTTATCTTCAATGATATCATGGGGCTACAAGATACGGGGACATCTGGAATCCACACTGATGACATCATTAATGCTATGCTGGGCCACGTGAGAGAGAACTGTACGGTATGGTTAATATGTTATTTAATACAAATAGACATTTCACATATACACACTTCCTGCCTGTCCAAATATATTTCTGCCTGTCCAATTATATTCCTGCATGCCCAATATAAATTCCTACCTATATTATTTATTCCTGCCTGTCCAAGTATATTCATGACTGTCAAAGATATTGTGTAATAAAAAATAATTGTGTATTTTTCAGTTTAATCCTGTGTGAACTTTAGGAGATGGTGATCCAGGGTACATTAACGCCCCCACTCTGAATGATAAAGTTCACTGTCTGGTGAGCGTTATGTCAGCACAAACCCTCCCTGTCATATATGATTCTGTCATCAAAAGCATTAAGGATGTCAGGGAACGGGCCAGTGACCTTGGTGAGTAACACGAGTAAAACTCTCAGCTTTACTATTAATCATTGCTATCCATTGTCTTTTACATGAGGCAAGCAAAGAATAGTTTTTCATCTACAAGACGTAAAGATAAATCTAATGTAAATATAAGATCTCAGTTTTTAAGGTAAAAATCAAAGTGAAGGGGAAAACTTAAGGAAATTTACTTTAAAGTTTGTATGAGCATATGTGACCAAGCAAAATAAAAACATGCAAGAGTCGCCCAATGTCTCCTCATTGGTTTGTATAATCAAGAATATAATATTCAGCATTAATCCTTGGTAGCTGTAAGAAAATCATTCTCTCTGCATGACAGGTATCCCTCAAGTGCTGATCTTGACACATATTGATGAGTGCTGTCCACTGGTTAAGGAAAACTTGAGAAAAGTCTACTTCAGCAAGAAAATTAAGGAAAAGGTTGGTCATATAATACTTCCTGCTTTATTACGTAAGTGGGTTTTTTAACTGTCGAATCCCCTTGGGCGGTAACGGTTTAATCCAAAACGTTGTAAGATCATCATTACCCAGTTTTCAAGTTGTACCTATGGGCAGAGTTTAGCTACAGACCTCAAGGCTTAAATAATAAAATGTAATCCTTTTTTCCTTGCTCTTCTTTACCCCCCCCCCCCCCATTCAGATGTACGAATGCCGCGACAGAGTGGGAATCCCAATGAACTGCATCTTTCCTGTCAAGAACTACCATGAAGAGTCAGACACCAATAATGACACTGACGTCCTGGTTCTGTTGGCCCTGAGGAAAATCCTAAACTCTGCTAATGATTATGTGAGAGAGCTGTAACTCTCGCCCCTCTTTCAGCTTGTAGACTGGTCCAAATAAAAGTTGAACAATACTATATGTTTAGTAAATCATGTAACCTTAGTAATGCTTAGTTGAATTTGAAAAATGCGGTTGTCCTGACCATATAAATAAACATGATTTCCTGTTAAACCTGTTACAAATTAAAATAAAATATGCATGTTTGTCCTCGATAAATGTGTGTGCGTGTGTGTGTGTCTATGATTAGTGTTTTGTGTTGTGTTCAAGTGCTGCTGCTTTACTTCCAGGCTACTGCAATACCCTCTCCCACCATCTGCAGGTACGCTCACCTCACTGGTATACAGGGCAACACCAGAGGAAACATTAGCACATTCGTTTGTGATTTGTTCTTTCGATTTTGTGTGTGTGTGTGTGTGTGTGTGTGTGTGTGTGTGTGCGCCTGTCCCTCCCTCAGCTTGTTTATGATTTTTTAGATGAGCTTTGGCTTTGTTAAGTCTCTCTCTTATTATTTTTTAATTATCATTTTTCTGCAAGTGTGCGTTTTGTTTTAAACCCTGAACTGACATCGTCACAATGTTTCTTGGAAATACAGATGAAAGATTCATTTTAAAGAAGGAAATCAACTTAAATATGCTGAAATATTTTGTAAACACAGTATGGTTCATCAGCCACGTATTAGTCATTCAAAAATACATGTTTATGTATGTATATCACATTTTTGGAGATATATTCCCACAAGCTTCAGATTAAGCTGGCTCCAATTTAAACTAACTATTCACCACACACAACAAATACTGTATCTAGCCATTTTATCTTGTAATATTATAAGTGTAAAAATTCATAGTTTAATTTAAACTAGTAAATTTGTTGCTAACCATGTGCATCCCTTCATGGCTTCAATTTACCTATCTTCTAATGGCTACTTCCAGCTTGATAATGCACCATGTCACAAAACAAAAGTCATCTCAAACTGGTTTCATGAACATGACAATGACTTCAGTGTTCCTCAGTGGCCTTCCCAACCACCAGATCAGTATCCAGTAGATTTTTGGGATGTGGAAGAATGGGCGCTTCACAGCATGAAAGTGCACCTGAAAAAACTACCAGGAATTGCTTGATGCAGTGATGTCACCATCTACCCAGTGGCCCTACCCAGGTGAAAGATTACTAAACATATTAAACATAACCTTAAGAATACTACTCCAGTGACATGCAATGCTACACTTAATATCAAGAAAGCTGTTATTTGATCCCTTAGAAATGTTTATTGTGTAATGCAATCATTTCACCCCAAATGCATCCTGATGATCTTCATCATTTAACATATTTCTCCCCTAGTCAAGAATTTTTAAAAAGTCAAGAGGTATGAGATGCAGAACAGGAATTGCTCCATGTCTACATTACATTTTGCATTTATGACATTTGGCAGACACCCTTATCTAGAGCAACTTACATTTATCTCATGTATACAACTAAGCAGTTGAGGGTTACCACTGAGCTACCACCACTCATATCTTATGCCTGAGCTATAGAGTAAGCCAGAGAATTCTCTAAGGAGGGAATCCATTCACATGATTCTTACAGCGAATAATCCTGCATGTTAGAAGTTAATTACAGATGTAACGCTGGTGTTTAGCCACTGAAAGGTCTTTCATGTTTGTAGCCAAAGTCAAGTAAAATTCTTAAAACTGAGTTGCCTGAAATGCTATCTTGAAAGAATTTAAATATACATTTCCAGGCTGTAATAAACTGCAACTGCGCCAGTCCTGACATCTAGTGACATTTCAGTATGTGGATTTCGTTTCAGTTTCTGCCTTTTCATGAATTGCAAGGTTCTTTATTCCAAGTGTCCTTCTGATCCAAATCTGTAGAGACACACATGACTGGACACACATGACATTTTTATTATTTTTTTTACACTGGCTGCTATATTCTGGACTAACTGCTATGCTTTGTTATGCATGCATATAATATATGTAACCACATATTCAAACAATATATTAAAAATATTTCTTAGCTTAGATGAGCTGAGATGAAAAACGCTGCGAGGTTCAAATGAGAGCCTTGAATCAATAATTATACCAAGGTACTTCACTGATGTACATGTTGCAAATGAAAGGCCATCCAGAGTTACTACTAGTTACTAATCAGAAATTTTACTTCTAGTTGCTGTGGCCCTTATATAAGTACCCATTTCTTGTCAAAATTAAGTAGGAGGAATTGACTCAACATCCAGTGTCTAATATATTTGACACATTCCTCAAAATTATGAAGCTGGTGTCTGTTAACTGGCTAATGTAAAACTCTTAATTGTATGAATAGAAACTTACCATTTACATTAACACACTTTATAAAAGAGGGTGTATTTTCTTTTTTCCAAATACTATATCTTAAGTTAGCTTTAAAGGTACATTCCCCTTTTCCCATTTGAAATATACAGAGATAGAAAAGATGCATATTTGAAGATACCCTTGAGCTTCCCACCACAATGACAAACTGTTTTTAGAGTGTTGCTTTCATGATAACCAATAAATTGATTTGTAAAAAATGTCTGTCTGATGCAATAATTTCACCCCAGTGGTGTCCTAATAACATTTAGCATTTAATATATGTCACCCTTAACCTAGAATTTCTAAAAACTCAAGAGGAAGGAGATAGCACATGCAGAACAGGACTACCTCCAGGTCTAAGATATAAAGTAGGCCTATAGGTTCTCTGTAAAGGTGTAATCCATTCATTATCTACAACATTAACACTTTGCTCCAGTGAATAACACAGCCTGTTACAACTGGTGCTGTAATACAATGGTGTGGTAATAAAAGGTCTCTCATGTTTGTAGCTTAAATCATTAAAAAAAAAATTCTTAGAACTGAGTTGCCTGAAACCATTATTTAAAAGAATGTGGTTCATCCAGTAACATTTTAATGCATGAGTTACTGCCTTGTCATAAGCAGGAAATTCAAGTTTCTTTACTTAATGTTTGTTTGTCACAGAACTTTGAACATGGAAGGATGCCAGTGCATTTTGAAAGTATGTGCATCTATTAATTAGATGCATTCAGTGTTGTGGAACATCCATGATAGAAGTTATCTTCTGTTATCGCTTCTGCTCTAGCAGCTATAAACAGTTTCTCTTACGAGCCTCTCTCTTTATTTTCTCCCCTGATGTTAATAAGATAAAAATCACAGCTTGTCGTGTTCCTGAGAAACTACTAATCATAATCTCCTCTGTCCTGAAGATCAGTAAACTCTGGTGCAGCTTTACCTCTGACTGTTACAAAGTGTTGAAACTGGAGACTCCTTCCATAGAACAAATAAAAGTCCCTGTGCGAGTTGTTATTATAGAAACTATTAGAACGAACGGATTAATCTAAACTTGTGATTTGTTTTGCAGTCAGAACTACAGTCAGGGCTGCTGTTATAGAAAAACAATCAACACCTTTGGACCAAATCACACACAGTGGTATGTTTTTGGGGAATAATTGTGCCACTATAAAAAAACATTTCGAGATGATTCTAAACTATAATAACAGGACTTACTATACTCTGAAGCCACCTCACGGATCTCTTTCATCTTTTGAATCAGCTTTTGGTACATGAGTGACACTCTGTTTGCAGATAGAACGTTGACCAGGCAGAAGGTTTGATCAGAAACTTTGGGATTTGTTTTGTAGTTGTAGTCATTCTCAGACACGGGAGTAAGAGGATTAAACTGCAAATTGGTGAAAGAATAAATATTACAAATGTTTTACTGTGCAAAAATCAGTGTAGGTTACTACAGAGCTACAGCTGTACTATAAAGACTGACTACATGAACAGTATTCTAACGTCATATATATTAACATTATATACCGTAACAATGCTAAAAATAACTGTTTTGTGTCATATTGTGAGAGTAAAATGTTCCCCTCACTTTATATCCTTCCACAAGAAACCCCTTTAAGGCTGTGATGATGTCCTGTACATGTGCTCCTTGTCCATTGGCAGGCTCAA